>NW_009937829.1:22387-27009 GCF_000696875.1 Nestor notabilis
TAGGGCTAGAAGCAGCAGTACATGAAAAGATACTGTTTAGTCCCTAGTGTTGGGTAACATTGGTTAAGAGCTTTCTTCGGTTTATACTATTGTAACACACTTCCCTGCTGAGCAAACCTGTTGCTACTGCAACACCAGCATTCTCACCAGCTTGTAGATATTAGAAAGCAGACTTATCTAACCAGAAAAAGCATATGAATTCAGAGATAATTAAGTCATTTGGTTTGTTGGGGATTTTTTTGTGGGTTTTTTGTTGTTTTTTTAAAAAGATGTTTGGAATAAATATGTATTATAAAAGCACTCTGGGAGGTGGAGATCCTTTGCCCAAATGGCAGCTTCTAGAATAAGCCCATTTATGATCTTTTAAAAAAGGGAAATTCCATCTCTACCTATTCTTCATTTCCTTAACTTAGAAACAGTCTCTAAAAGGCAAGGACACCAGCAGAACTGGGCAAACTGAGACAGTGTGTAAGAGATGGGGGGGGTGGGGGAGGAACAACCTACACAATTTTTTAATTGGCTTACTTTTTTCTTTTATAGCACCATGTAAAGGCCTGCTTATCAGCTAATTTCCTCTTCTCAAACACACAATAAGCAGAAAGCAGAGAGAGCTGTAACCCTTGAGCCTCCCTGAAGAAGGGCTTCTGGGAACTTGTGTTCCTCTTAATGTCTCACTGAGAGGGAAAATGAAGAAATGAAACCTTTCCCACCCCGACTTTGAGCCGAGGTTGCTTAGGTTGTTGGGAACTGTTGAAAGCGGGGATTTCTCCTTCCCTGAGCAACTGAGCAGCAGAGAAAGAAGTCTGATGTGAAAAAAAAATAAAGGGACGGATCAACAACTGAGTCCCTGGGGAAGAAGGAGAACGATGACCCTGTCATGCTTGCCTGCGCAATGCCCTGGGAGTGTGTGCCACAGGGCTGATGAAATCAGTTGTGCCTCTGTGTGTGTATGGCAAGGTCAGCAGAGACCATTAATCAGTCCTGGAGGTGGGAGTGATATACTGCTTCCAGTTCATTATGATAAACAAATTCTTAATCTTCTCTTTCCCGACCTATTCTGAAACAAAAGACAACTGGGAGAAGCTTGGCCTTAGTCCCATCAATACAAATGCCTTTTCCCTGGACTGGGTAAAGCACCTTGCCTGTGTTGCATAGGAGAACAGATATTCTGTGTGAGCTATTCAAGGGGGAGGACACCTCCAAACCAGACCCATCTGCTCCCTCTGACATTCAAAAGGGTTCAGATGCCATCTGCTCTGTTGCAGACATCCCTCTACATATATGTATTTACCAGCCACGATCTAAAATATACCAGTAAAAGTTTTCAAATCTGTATTTTTCTATAAGAAAGGTAATTTTATCAGCTTTAGGTTAGTTTAAAGAGGTTCAGCTCATAAATAAGGTTCACTTAGAATTTCTAAAATTACTATGAATAATTGGACGAGAAATCAAATTCCTGATAGAACTGTTGTCTGCTTGTCTTAATGCCCTGTATTTGCTGTGTGTATTGATTCTTTAAGAGTATGTTTTGTTGTCTAAGTGCTGATCCTCATTCATTTGCTCCTATTGCTATTGAAATTTGCTTGTGTATGTGCTTGTGCATCTTCAATACTTAAGAAATGAAATTAGGAAACCAAATCTAATCTAAAATTATATGACTTATGAACTGGCTATGAATAAATGTGGCCAAGAAATAGGAGTGATTTTAGACATCTAAAATATCCTTCTACAGAAGGAGTGTGGATAATTTATTTACCAATTTGAAATGGAACTTTAACAACTGTATTATCAAGATAAAATGGTACTACTGTCTGTGGTTACACAGATCCTTTCCTATGTCGCATTCTTTAACCTAACTGTTGAATCAACCTCAGATTTTGAGAACTAAACTAGCTCAAATCATTACAAATATGAAATTTATATCTATGAATTTGAAAAACCATTTTAAACCCCAGATTTCACATGCAGAAAATTATAAAACCAACATCAAGCTTTAATTTCACTATATTTCCGAATGTCTAAATGAAACTTAATCTACAAACTCCAAGGATATGAAACCTTTGGCTCTAAAATATATTTTCCATGCAGTAAATTACAACGCATAATGCGTTGTGTTCTGTGGCAAAGTTTCTTAACTGCTTGTACTAAGGGTTCACTTAGGGTAAAGTCACTGAAATTACACATTTTAATTATGCTTGATATCTTACTAATTAAAGAGGAAAGCATGCTGTGAGAGACAACTGCTGCTGTCTCTCTTCTCAGACCATCTCTCAGCTACTGAGCTAACGGAGCAATTCTGTGTTTCAGTCCAGATGCAGACATTCTTGTAATTGTCTGCCATCTCATACTAAATGCTTCATCCAATAAATAATTTTTAGCCTTAACTCATTTCCTCCACTTCAATACACTGTGTGTTCAAAGATGCAATTAAAAACTAGTGCTGTTGTCTAACATCAGTTTAGCTTAGCAAACAATCATTCACCATTTGGAGGCTAGGCTATAAAAAAGATAATTTAAAAAGAAAAACAAACTCATGTTTGATTTGCCCTGAAATATCTAGTCTTCATTTGCATTTGTTTGCTATCAATCAGGAGCAGTTCTACTGTATACTCATCATAATTGTATATTAATATATGTTTCTATACTAATGTGACTTGTATGAGGCTGGCTGTGCAGGAGAGAGGAAAAATAAAAAATGAACAAGAGAGAAAGCCCCAAGCCCTTTTCCCTGCTCCTTTGAACTATTTTCTACAGAAGCATCTGTCCTGGCCAAATGATAATAGAAGGTAAAACTTTCTTCAGCCTTAATTTTGTAAGGGCAGCAACAAAAAAGATTCCGCTTGCTTCATCTGATGGAAAACAATGTGGAGTAAAAAGAACATTGTTATAAACTTTGTGTTTTATCATTGGTCTCATGATCTTTAGCTTGATCCTAACAAAAAACCCCAAACAAAACAAACAAAAAACTCCAACCAAAACCAAAACCAAAACAAATGAACAAAAAAAAAAAATTCCCACAAACAACAAAATCTCTGTTTTCTTAAGGCTTGTGAAAATCTGCCTTTGTTTTGTTTTGTGTTTTTATTAGCTCATTCCCGATGTTGGTAGAAAAAAAAAAAAAAACCACAAAAAATGGTAGAATGAAAAACACATTCTCAGAAGGCCTGTAAAAGAGTGCATGATTCTAAAATCTCTTTATTTTTTAGACTAGATTGTGAGTAGGTCATGGTAGAGGAAGTGATGTATGACTTTTATATGCTGTGGTCTGACCTGACTGAAATAATGCAATTCCAGAGTTAAAGCCCCTGGGGAGGTGATTAGGTGTTACAGCTGCACCAACCTCATGGCTCCTTGCTGCCAAGAGGCAAAAGCCCTTCCCCATTTCCCATTCCCTTCATTTGTGCTGTGCAGCCCTGTCCCTGTCTTTGCACAGATTTTGGCATGTAATTGGCCACACTGTGAAATGATTTAGCTTACTACCACGAGAGCAAAAACTTCATTCTCTTTTCATTGGATTAGCTTTCTGACACATTAGCAAACTGGACAGGCTCACCAGAGAGGCTGACCAGTGCTAGAGTGGGTGCCAGAGAAGGAGTAGGAACATTTGGCTTGAACTAGAGGGCAAAGTGGTAAGAAAAGCAGCTTTCTGGTGTTGGTGGTAGAAAGTCATTGGATCCAGTTGTAGTAATTAACTTCACACAGAGAAGCACAAATAATCTGACTTGAACAGACTAGTATCATTAATAAACCTTTGATGCCTTCTGGTAAGAAGGACACTGCTAATCTGGGGCCTTGGGGGTTTTCTGGCTCCTTCTGGCTCCTTCTCTTTTTCTTTTTTTAATGAGGCTTCTGACACTTTTTCTGCCTGTTCATATATATATCCCTCAGTGAATCTGCTTGGAGAACTCTTGACCAGTTTCTCTGTAATGAGGGTGGTGTTCTTTTCTCGTGCCATTTCTGTATAAAGCTTCTTTGGTAAGCTCTAGATCTGGTAAAACTATTGCAAGAGAAACTTGCTTAGGGCTATCAGTGTTTGTTCCCATTAAAACATAGTTCTGATGAAAAAAAAAAAAAAGGATTTGTAAGTACTAAATAGGGAAGTCTAAGGAAACATCTTACAGTGCCAAGACATCTTTTCATTTTGAAACAAGACTATTCATGCAAAGTAAATTTGCCATAGATTTTACATGTTCCCAGGCAAAAACTCTGTCAGATATACAAGCTACGTATTTCTCTTAGTTTACCCCTTAACATTTTATTTCTTCTTTATATTTTTCCTCAGAGAGAATCGCCTAACTGTGGGGATAGCTTTGGAGATGGACTTGTAACTTCAAGAAATAGGGAAAGCAGACTAGTAAACATTTAAGTGACCTTGAAAATACATTGATAGAAGGAGAATATGTACTAATCACTGTTCTTTGAGGGTTTATTTTCAGCTGCCTTGTCAAGTTGGGAATTGCAACAACTAAAGCAGCAGCACAGTTTCAGATCTTATTTCAAAGACATTCAAATGAAGAACTGCCAGTTGTGACATATGCCGTTTTATTATCCTAAATGTGATTGATATCTTGCTGTAGGCAACAGTACCTGTGAAATGTTATTCATCTTTTAAACAATTCCTG
>NW_009937829.1:27040-27722 GCF_000696875.1 Nestor notabilis
TAGTATCATACTTACAATGGAAAACGGCCAAAGAGCAAATTGCTTGTTTTTCTAATATATCATTCCTAGATATGTGGATATTGTGGAGCTCTTCAGGATGTACTGCACGTATAAACATAGGTATGTGTACAAAAATATGCATATATATGTATGTATGTATGTAAGGTTGTCTAAAACCAGCTCTGTAATGACACATGCAGACTTAGAACAGATTATTTTTTTTTATTTTTTTTTAAGTCTGTAAAGAGATAAGAAAAAAGTCCTGGACAATGGGTACAAAATGAATGTTCCTTCTAACATCCCTAATCATACTGCTGGGGAAGTATGAGGCAACGGACCACTGGCAGCAGTTATGCTCATGTGTTCTTCCTAAATAGCATCTCCTATTGTCACTGTCAGAGGGAGAACATTGGATGTAAATTGGTCATTGATCTGACACAATAAGATGTTTCTTATGATGGGAATTGAACCAAGACTGTAGTTGGCTCTAAGGGATAGGAGCTTAAAAATCAGTCCATCACAATTACTCCGTAGGAGGTTAAACATTTTTGTTTGATGTCTCAGTTTCCCTGTCTTAATAAGATACTTTGCAAATAGTTATCAGTAAGAATATACTTCCTGAACGGAGGAAGATCAAAAAAGATCTGAAAAATTATATATTAAAATATTAAATATTTTCCTA
>NW_009937830.1:0-21563 GCF_000696875.1 Nestor notabilis
GCCGGCTGGGCTTGAACCACGACACTTTCCTACAAAAATAAAATCCCTAATCTAGCAAATATTGCAGAAATTATGTCTTTTCTGTCTCTTTGGATGAAATCTGATATTCAGTAAACCCTTAGCATTCAGACTTATTACTTATCTGACATTATATTTTTGAAATGCAACATTTCAACCTTTAAAATAAAGCAAAGAGCAAAAGCAGATTGCATGTATGCGTCAAGCACTATTGTTGAAACCTCAGACACACATGAGTCCAATTCCCAGGTGTGCCTGATTTTTCTAGAGGCTTATCATTTCTCCCGAGTCAGTTCAATGACAACAGTAAAAGTCCAACACCTTGCAGGGCTAGACAGATAACAAAGGAGCCGTCATTTTTAAGGGATTCCATTCTGGTCATCTTTCTAACAGCCCTTCCCCCCAGTATTTTAAAGTAGAAAGTGTCATCTGTGTGAGAACACCACCAATCAAAACAAATAAAAGAATCCCCAAATGAGGATTAAAAATACTCCAAGTAGACCATACACCAAAATGTGCATGTACACACACACACACACTGAATAACTACTAGTATCTTTTCAATTTTGCTAGTTTTCAGTTTTCGTTTTTGGACCAGGACAAAGTCATAGAATCATAGAATAGTTAGGGTTGGAACGGATCTTAAGATCATCTAGTTCTAACCCCCCTGCCATGTGGGGGTTACACTAGACCATGTTGCCCAAGGCTCTATTCAACCTGGCCTTGAAAGTCCTCATAAAGGTGTTTTTAGAAGGTATAGTGGGTAATTTCTAAACATTTTGCTTTATCTACTAGTGATTTCAAGGTGAACATAGCACCATACTTCAGAAAAATTACATTTATTATTACTTTTTAATAGAGTGAAGGTGTAGATGAACAGAACGTATTATGAAGTGAGTATTTCTGTGCTTACTGTCAGATCTGTGCCTCAACCCGATGCATGCAAAGTGCACTCAACGTTCAGAAATATTTGCTTTTAAAAGTGCATGCAGTTGTTTACGTTCATAGCCATTTATGTTAAATAGGTACTTGTATTTCAGAGAACTGCAACTATTGAGACTGCCAAAAAACCTGAACATGTTGTCAGGGTCAAAATCAAAACTTTTGTTTTGTATCCACAATTCAAGGTATTTAGACAGCAAGTGTGGAAGATGGCAAGCCTGGAGAGATGCAAAAACCAAAGGATACAAATAGCAGCTTCTGTTCTTTGAACTGCTTTCAGGAAAAATATACTGATTTCATGAGGTTCTATGTGAGCAGAGTGAGAGAAAACTCTATTTTATATATGTCATGTCACGTTATTCATACCTTTTTATTTTGTTTTATTTTTATCTAACACAGTTTTATTTTACTTACCCTTCAGATTAAGGCAATAAAAACTAAAAAATGGCATAGTATGAACTTACCATTTATTTAATACTTTGACTTTCCAGAGCTCACATACCTCTGATCCATTTGTTTCATGGTGTTAGTTGGCTTAACTTTTTTAGATTTCTCCAAACAAAATAACTTGAGCTACAGCAAACTGTTTGCCAGGGATTTCAACTCTGGAAAGAATGGGGAAAACAGCCACTTAGCTCCTGCAGCATAGTGGAGGAAATATATTTACTCTCATTTGTGTTAGACACCTACTCACCTGGCTTCATTCTTATTACTATGCATATTCTGCCTGTACTCTATGCTTCCTTTTCCAATGCTAACCCTGGTAACTTCTTTTTGAAATGTACAAGCTATGAGTAAAAATGATACTAAAAATAGTATTCACTGTGAATGCCCTTTCACTATAAGGTGAAGTGTAAATATAACAATTCCTGTATGTAATGTATATTTGTCCCATGGAAAAACTCTTGAAGGTATGGTAACTTCATGAAAGGATCCCTTGTATTAGCAGGCTTAGGTTCTTTACACAGGTTATTTTAAAACATGCCTTCTTTCACTTTGACGTGACACTGTGGCTTTTCTTTTTCCAACAAAAGGAAAAAGAAAGGAACCAGCCATACCGCATAGCAATTCAGCTTGCAACAAATAATAGAAGCCATTACTTACAGGGTAGGGGACTTCAGCAGCTCTGAAAATGAGCTGAGGCTTATGGGGAATAGTCAGCTGAATAACAAAGCTGGGTGACTCTCACATAAGGTTCAAGAGATGAAATCTCACCTCCATATTTTATTGGTTCTGGTTTTGTTTTGGGTTTTGTTTGGTTTTTTTTATTTTTTTATTTTTTTGCGTGTGTTTTTTTTTTTTGTTTTGGCTTTATGTTTTTTGTTGTTATTGTTTTCGTTTTTTTGTTCTGTTTTTTTTTGTTTGTTTATTTTGCTTTGTTTTTTTTTTTTTTTCTGTGGGATGGTTATTACAGGAGCATAGTGTTCAAACAGTATGTTGATAATCAGGAGCAAACACAAAAAATAATCAGAAGATTAATTCAAAGACTGGAAAACAAGCCTCCCAGTGAAAGATTTGGGATGTGCAGTCAGTTTTTGTTATCAGAGAGAGGTTAAATGGGAGCGTTGGTCATAGCTGCAAATTCCTACAAGGAACTGGAAATTTGGTGATGTGGAGCTCCATCAGGGACATAACTGCGTAGAATGAATTGGTGATACGCTTAGACAAAACCAGACCATCTCAGTGCAATCTTGATGAGAAGTATTCCTTTTAACAGTAAAGGTCATTAGCAATTTTTACTGTGTGCAACAACTTTTGATAGATTCTCCATTGCTGGTCCAAACACCCTGCCCCAGGCAATGAGGGAAATACATGCCCAATTCTGGACATGAGCAATTTCTTCAGCTTTCTTGCTCTGGGTTTTTTGTGCAGCAGTACAGCATCAATGTGGGGCAGGGCTTCGCTTCCTGACCAGCAGTGATCTGATATAACCATACTTTTGAGGTAGAAAGTGCCTGTGAAGACATAGGACATGCCTTTTCTGCTAGACCTGGAGAAGAGGAATCGCAAAAGGCAATGCAGGGCAGCCACTTGCATATTCTGTCCACGCTGCATGGCAGGACATGCAGGGATCTGGCAGGGCTGGGGAATGTGTGATGTGACCGCTGGACACACGATACATGATATGTTTGTCATCCTAACCCTGTGTATCTCCCACTGTCCTAAGCAACATTAGCTTCCATGAGTGTAACAGTCCCTGCTGGACTTTCTGGCTCCGGGAAACAGCATGAGTGTTTCTTGTCCATGTTGTAGTGTTTTTTTTTGTGATAGGGATGCACAACCCACTAAGAAAACAAAACCAAATACAGAGCACTGATTGATTTTGTATGAGTCACTACGCAACCTTCAAATCATGATGACATTGAAACAGTAGTGACCCCGCTGGGATAGGCTGTTTCTAAATTAAATGTCCATGTTATTGGAATCTCTTCTTGGATAGCTTCATTTAAAATGGACTGGCTTCACACTATCAGTGCCCTTCAATGGCTTTGCCTGCGTCTCCATATTATCCTCAGGTCAAATTAGAAACCTTGTTCAGCGAGGCATCATGGCTGGCTGAGAACAAAGAAAGTTACAGTCAGACTGAGAGGAAATAATTTCAAATAATGGCTTCTTATGACTGTGAAATTTGAGGTTTTGGGTCTCTGAAATATGTGTATAAAAACACACACACATGAAAAAAGAGAGAACGTTTGCCAGGTGGTATGTCTTCAAGCCTCTTACAGCTCCAAAAATATTCTAAGAAAGATTTTATGGTGAATGTTTTCCAATTTACCACAATTATAGCAACTGAATATTTGACCCGTTTTCTTTGGAGAGATATTTTCAATGGATCTTTATATAGCAACAATCTTTCTATTCTTGTGAGAACTGTGGGCTTGGGGTGGTATTTTTTTATTTTTGTTTCAATTTAATGACTGCCACATTCCACTACAAAAAAATTTTGCTTCTCTGGTACTTTTCAGGCGGATGATGCAAAGTCTTATTAATGAAGAAGCAATCCATGATCAGCA
Source organism: Nestor notabilis (assembly GCF_000696875.1). Classification (NCBI taxonomy): domain Eukaryota; kingdom Metazoa; phylum Chordata; class Aves; order Psittaciformes; family Psittacidae; genus Nestor; species Nestor notabilis. Next base: position 3,975 of record NW_009937830.1, read on the forward strand.
TCTGAGAGCTCTTAATGCCCTGTGCTAACAATGTTTCAATACTGTTCCCCGCCTCTCCCTCCCCCAGCTGGCTTCCTTTGCTGCCTGGCAGTGTCTGCCCTGTTGCTGCCGAAGACCTTACTGGCAGGCTGCCTGGCAAGCAGCTTTCCTGTAGATTTCAGCCTCTCTCCAGGAGTTGCCTGCCTTCAGCATAATGGGCAACATTGAAAGCAGCAAGGCTTTCGGTCGACAAGGTCAGAGTGCCTTTCATTCCTGCAATAATCAACCAGTGTAGCTCTTCCTCAGACCTGGGGAGAGAGAAGATAGGAGGTCAAAAGAGCAATTACATTTCACGTTGACTCCAGGAAAGGCTTGGAACACAAAACTGAAAAGAAAGCAGCATAGAGCCTCTCTCCCCCACATTCCTTTTCTGGTCATTATTATTAGAACAGTGCAGCAACCATGCCCATTATAAGCACTATCACACGAAAAACCATTTTCCTCTGGTGGATGAGATCTTTCTTTTCAGACATTTAGTGCTGTCAGCATATTGCAAAGGAATGTAAATGAGAAACAACATGTATAACCAGATACAGTGAGTAAAGACTATTAATTATGTTTAAAATGTGAACCCTAGCCAACTGCAGAGTAAGTAGCTGCACTAATTTCATGTGTAATCAGTCTCTGAATTATCACAACTTTATTTATTTAGTATTAAGGTGATAATTTAGGGAATATAATTTAGATGGAAATGTCAGTAATTTTCTTCTGCCATATTGTCATTACAAAGCTGTCTTTACTTGACCCTACAGCTGCTGGGCCTAATTACTTTAATGGCATTAATTGTAGTGACCAGTGTGGTATTGTAGCTTTCAATTGCTATTACTGCATAGCTGAGATCATTGTGAAATGCGTCATGTTTGTTTTGCAGCTATCTTCTGTTGTTTCCTTATATTCTTAAAGCATAGGCTGAGAAAGATTTAGCAAAAAAAAAAAAAAAAAAAGATACCTATGAAGCATAAATCTGAGACAGCTCTTTAGGCAGAGCAACCTGCAAACTCTAATGTCATCGTAGTGTGATAGTAGAAGAATGTAACTGATCCCTTTACTCATTGCCCTACCCTGTCTTTATGAAAGCTGAATTAGCTTGGTGTTGACAAAGGATTAAGAAACCTGGTAGTGACATTCCTCACAGTAAACAAAACCTCCCTCATTCCATGTTTCACACTGAAGGCAGCCACTTCAAGAATATTCACTTCTTTGTTTCCAGCTATAGAATGCAAACATGGCTCTATTCCACTGTTTCCTATGAAACGAAATGTGAGTACAATGTCTCTATCCCACGGAACACCTGGTATTATTCACTTCTCTGTTGAAAGCACTCTATCACTAACGGATTGAAAAACATATTTATTTTATCAACCATGACGAGCAACAGGATTTTTTTTTTAGTTCTTTGCAACATTACGGTGTGCGAGGAGAGGAAAAGAGGTGCAAAATTTCTCTCAAGGTCCTTTGAGAGAGTTCAGATCTCTGCAAGTATAATTAATACAATTAGTACCCAGAGCTTAAAAATCACATGTAAACAGAGCTGTAGACCAGGTCCTAAAACTTGAGACCTCACCACGGCAAAGCAAACTGAGGATTTGGGGACAGCTGAATCAGCACCAGATAGGGATTTTGTTGGGTGGTGAAAGCTGTTCAAGCCCAGTGGACTGTAGTACTGTAGCCATAGCAGCTCTGACATCTCTCTGGCCATGTATGTCAACATTTGACCATTTGGGAACACAAGTTAAGATTCAGTTGTGAGAGTTGGCACCATTTTCTCTTCCATTTTAGCGATATCTGCTGGAGGCAAATGCTATTCCAATGGTTTACATAAGCTTTTATAATTGTGTATTTTTTTTTCCCTCCCAATGGCTAGCACTTGCTAGGGGAATGAGTCTGAAGTGGGAGTTCCATGGTGTGTATCAACAAGAAAGATACAGCCTTAAAAGGATGATTTGATATTCTATTGTAATAGAAAATTTTGCTCATTTCCCTTTTCCTTACATATGAGTGAACCTTAGTGATCTGTGGTCAGGTCACAGGAAAAAAACATTTGTAATAATGTTCCATAGGGAATAATCCTGCAATAATAATCAGCTAGATAGTCTGTGTGGAGAAAGAGGAATTAAAGGAGTACAAATGTTAACTTTCTCACTGCTATTTTAAAAATCACACATAATTTTTTCAGAATATGACATGATGCACCAGTTTTCCCTTTTTAAAGATGTTTCCCTACCATGATGACATTTTTGAATAATTAGAGTTATACATGATACACCTTGAAAATTTGCTCTTTCAAACAAATATGTTGATTGCTCCCCTCTGTATTACCTGTTAAGGGATAACCTTAACAAAGGAGATGGATATTATGCAGAATGGAGAAAAATGCAACACTGGTAAATTATTGCTAAGTCTGCCTTACCTGTGTGTTTCCATTCCTAGTTTATTTTAAGTTCTGTACCAATAGGATACAGAATTTTTCAGTCATGCCTAATTTATAAGAAGAAAGAATTCATGGAGCTCTTGTGTCATGAAACCTCATTATTTATTGAAAATCTTAGTCTGCAGGCTTAGGCACCTGTAAACTGGCAGTGCTGCCAAAATCACAGCCATCCCCATGCACAGCTACTGCTGCCCATTCCCTCCATTGTGCTGAGCTGCAACATGGCAGAAGCAACATTTGTGAAACAGAGACTAAAAACAGCTGAGGGAACTGATCCATCCTAAATGCAGAGACAGTTGGTACTAGGCTGTCTTTTGTCTGTATCAGTTTCCTGATCCCAGCTCATGACACAAACAAGCAGGTACTTCTGCGGGCTCCGTATACAGGGTGACACCAGCCCAGAGAGGAGTAGCCAGCAGATAAGAGGGCAGAGACCTCTCCAGCAGCAGGGATGACGTAGCTACACCTCAAAGTATGGCTTTAGTATCCTGGCATACTTCTGTCACCTCTTCCCTCAACTATTTTCTATATAATAGAAACTAACATTGTTGCAAACAAAATACATCTATTAATAGCAAAGTATGTCTGACAATGGCATTGTAACTGCTTGGAGATGTACTTAAGCATGGCTTTTTTTTTTTTTTTAAAGTAGTGACTGTGATTCAGGTTGCTTAACAGCATACGCTAAGAGCTGTAATTTTCAGAAAATTGCATCCTACTTTATATGTCTCATGATAAAAATGGAAGCATTCCAAGTGGTGGCCTCAATGCATGCAGAAAAGATGACCAAGGCCTGGATGTGGACGAGATGCAGAGAGGTTAGATGTCCTGGGTGACGTCACTCATTGACTGTAGCAGAGCTCATTTACTGGGATAAACATTTAGGGTCGCTGACTGATGAGAGTACTTCTCCAGAAAAGAAGGTCTATTAGTTTACTCTTCAGTTTCTAAAGTTGCTAAAAGGAATTGCTTAGAAAAGTATAACCTCCCCAACAGCAAATGATGCAGCTCAGTCTGTTAAAAAAAAGAATAAAACCTTTCCTATAAAAATCAGAGTAAAAACCCGTATCAACATTGTTCAGAACAGGAAAAAGACCAACAGTCTATGAAATATGTGTATGTGCTCTGTTTGTGGAAATCTATGCAATATGAAACATATGGTAATACCACATGGAAAGAAATATTAAAAAAAAAAATTGCTAAAGGAGTAAGCCTGTCAAGGGAAGAGTTAGTGATGGAGGTCTTTGAACAGTGTTAAACTTTTCAATCCAGACTTGCTGTCATTTTGTAACTTCAGGTCTTATTGATGGGAATTATTAATTTCATTTCATTTTATTTTCTATTGTCCAACTTAATAGACAGTTATGACTTTTCAAAAATGGATTTCCATACATTGTTGCTTTCCCCAAAGAATAGCATGAAACATTATTATGAATTCTCTGGGAGTTATTACAGATATTAGGAAGTCCACTCAAACATACTTCAGGACAGGAATAAATGATGGCCCAGTTCTTACTTCATGAAGTTAACTCAAACATACTTTAGGACAGAGGATGTTCCTTTATAAAACCCAGGTATAATATCTCAACTAATTTTTTATGTGCAAATCCCAGGGTTGCCTCGCAGTGTGGCTCCTTGAAAGTCTGACTTGGATGTCAGGCAAGATAATCGTACTGAGTTTCCCAGAATGTAAAGAGGGGATTTTCTCAGGGACAGTGGACATTCACTTTATCTCTAAGCCAAAAAATAAATAAGAGAAGATAAAATTTACATAAATAGCATTTTTTATTTCAGTGTTTATTTGTAGTTTATATTTTGCTATTACTATACTCAAGGTTAATTATTTAATTATTTTAATTATTGTTTTACTTATAAATATGAATAAATTAATTATGAGTAATCAATTTAGTTAATAAAATATTCAGGGTGGTTTTGCTGCTGGAGATATCCTCTGGAGAAAGTCTCAGTGGTTCTTTGAAGCGTTTCTCAAGATGAAAAATAATGCAGTAGAATTTTTTGTCCTGATTTGTTTCTTTTTTCATTTTTGCAATAAAATGCCCTGAATTGACATTTTGTTCCCTGATGCTGTTTACAAGACTCTTACTGAAACATTTTGACCAGTAAGCGATTGAAACAGCAATTAATGATGGAGTGTATCTGCCTTCTTCAAATTTCCTGTGCTTTGCTCATAAGGAAAAGTAGAATTGAAAATACATCCAACAGTGTGCAATGAAGCTCAGCCTGCTCCTTTAGAAATTCAGTCTTATGGCATGATTTCCCCTCCTACGGGCTTCAACAGCAATTTTATGTGCTAAGTCTGTGATAGATACTATTCAATCTAAGGACCTGCAGTTGTAATTTCCTTCCCCTTTCAATACAAAAGGGACAAAAAGACAAGTAAAGAAACTTCAGAATAATTTCTTCAGGTGAGTTTTAACAATCATTGAGTGCAAAGGTATTTGTTCCATTTCCTTCAGCAATTTTCTTGTAACTTATAATAAAATTGAATCATTATCCACAGAGTAGGTGGTATAATTTTGGTTATGATCCACATTTGCTCTTTTGCTTAATAAATGGATGTAAGCCTCATTTTATCAGACAAAGTCAATCCTGCTTCAACCAGTAGAATCACTAATGGCCTCATCACTTTTCATATATCTTTTTATTGCTCATCTGTTTCCTTTAGTTCCTTTCTTATTTTTTTCAGCTCCCTGGTACTCTCATCAGTTTGCAGTTAATTTTGCCTGCTTACGTTTCTCCTTTTGAAAGTTAGTATTTCATGTACTCACCTCGTACCACACTTTTCTGACTCTGCCTTTGTAGACTAATATAACAAGAATTGTCAGATTAATTGGATGTGTCATGTCTATCTTTGGCCCTTTCCATGCCCATACGAACAGCACCTGATGCAGGAATCAGCACAAAGTTTAGACAGCTTACTTCCTCTCTGTGCTAATCCTGTATTATTTTCTTTGAAATCAAATAGCTTCAACAAAAAGACTCATAAGTACCTCAGACCCTGACTGCCCTATCATTTGCTGATTTTGGTAGGGAAAATGAAGAGGGGGGTAATGTTTTTATTTCCCTCTGGCTGGAGAGATGTCTGATGACATGACTTTCTATACAACTTTTATACTTTCTAGAGGTATTCGAAAGAGATAGAAATGATCCTCAGATGAAATATTTCAGATAGTCTTCTGCAGGAGGAGATTTCAAGCTGGAGATTCAGAACAAGGCTGCTGTGCCTGTTGACCTGCTACGATGGTATCTTCAGTGATCCACGTGTTGGCTATATGCACCCTCTTGGTATGTGCCTAACTCCCACCAAGACCTCCATGGGTATACCATGCAACCCACTCAGGTACCCCTCTTAAGGACCCCAAGTAGTTTAAGGTTGTTTGCTGCAGCTAGAGTTGTTTGAAAATCTGTCACTAAGTAATGTGGGAACACGGTTATTGTGATAAAACTTGGAAAACGACTTTATGTACCTTTAGAAGGCTAATTTTTATTACATTCCTTATCAAATTAGCAGAAGAAAAAAGATTCTGCCTGAGGAAGCAGGTACTTAGGCTGATTCACCCACTTCAGTCTAACATCCTGTTTAGGCAATTCTGGTAGAAATATAACATGACATACAGGGAGTACTGCCTTTAGACTCTGCCAGTTTTGTGGATTACATTCCACTGATTTTCTGCTGTCACTTTGCTGAAAAAATATTTGACCTGTTCATCTTAGTGTAGTAGTCATAGATCTGAAAAAGTTTATTTCATTTAGGAAATATGTTACTTTCAATTCATAGTGCATAAAAACTGATACTGATGACAACCTGATACTGCAGTAGCATAGCAAAGGGAGACGAGTTCTCTTAGGTATTACAAGAGATATGTTCTGTTGTACAACTTTTGAAGGAGTTACATATAAGCATATGCAGATAGAGGTGAACACTGCTGACACTGGTGGAAAAAAGGAAGCCCTAATGTTAATAGTTTCCCAAGAAAAACTGTTATTTGGTAAATCACTGTATTGAGAATATGGAGGGCTTTATAAAATATATCCAATCAGGCTATCCCAAATACAATTTATGCGTCTGCTATAAATTGTTCGATCTGAAAATCAAACATGAATTCTTGTGTTATATCTGTAAATTGAGGTTTCAGTCATGTCATTGGCTAGTTAGGTGAATGATTCACCACTTGAGTTTGTGAGGATTTAGGAAATGTTGAAGGTGTGTTTTCACGTAAAACTGTGTATCTAGATGCATATATAGCAGATGAGGACACGTCCTTGAGGATAATGATATTGTGATTTTCTATTTTTGGTGCTCTTTGGGTGAAATCTTCAAAAAGAAAACTGAAAAAAGATTCAAATTTTACCACAAACTTTCTGAGAGAATTGTATTTTTCTTTGCAGCCTTTTGGAAACACCATGAAAGTCCTTAAATAGGTTGTGACAACAGACATAAATATCCATATTCAGGAGACTATCTGATAGAATGCTACATAACTTCCCTCAAGTTCAAGCTCTTTATTAATTCAACTGCTTGAATGCTAGGCAAAGTCTATCTTTGTCCAGATGTCCTAGTATGAAAAGATCAATGGAAAAAACAAGAAGGGACAATGTTTCCTCTACAGATAGCTGAAGAAACATAGCAAGGAAAGGAGATGAACAGATGGAGAGAGCAACAAAGATGGAAGCCAAAACAAGAATCAAACAAATAAGCACTCTCCATGAGACAGATTACAGTCCAGGCTTCAAGAATGCTTCTGAAAACATGTAAAAGAAAAAGCTCTGTAAACCATTTTTCTTTTGGCTATCCTGTGAACAAACAACTCTGTGTCACAGAGTCACAGCCCCTTATCTTAACTGTGGCTACTTGCAACAGATACACTGTGTCTTATTTTTGAGTCATGCAAAAGGAAAAATGTGCAAGACAAGCAAAATTAACATGTGTGATCCAGTGAGCAACTGTTCCTCTAGAGTCCTGGGGTTAACCACAGAAAAATAATAAAAGCAAAGAGTAGTAGTAAAAACAGTTATACTAGTTACAGCTGGAGTTGTATAACAAATAAAAATGGTGATCACTGACATTTCAGGCTTGAATTTGAAAGGTCAAATGTGCAATCGTGGAGAAAAAACTTGCATTCAGTAGCTTGCCTAACCTGTTCCTGAGTTACTGTAGCTGAGAGTGGATCAGTCTTGGTGCATGCAGTTGTCTCCCAACTACTGCATAGCTCCCTGCCTGCAAATATCAAATTCACATGGTCAATCTCTTACTGAACATATGTGCTTACAGATGCAATGCATTTCTGACTCTTTAAGACAACCATAATGCTCAGCCTGTATTTGATAACTGAAGTTCTTGTCCAGAAAGTGTCAGGAACATGAAACCTGGTCCATCACCTGCTCCCTTGTGATTACAGGCAACAGCAGAACATGAAGTCCCACCCACCATGCATATGATCAGCCCCAAACACTTTGCTTTAACAAGTCTTTCACATAGAACAACAAAGGCAGAATGAGTTACAGGAAGAGAGTGAGGAAAATCAAAGACATCTGTAATCTCCACCATTTCAAGGAATTTCTTACGTGGGAATGCAGAGCAACAGGACAATTATTGTTACTGATTAAGAGAATGAATTGGTTGTAAATCTGCAGAAGTTCAGGTGTTATAAGCAATAGACATGCAACATAGTAAAAGCCCCAGCACTACACAAGATTTCACAATTTCTTTTGTCTCCCTCTACTAGTTTATCCACCAGTGTTCAATAGTGTGCAGTCATGATGCCCAGAAGTATTCTGAGGAAGTTCCTCAAAGTCATTTCTTCAAAGAAAGCAAAGCTTTCTTTAGCAACTCCTTGTTAATGTGGGATCTCTATTCATGGTTTTCACTGAGGGTTTCAGTTAAAAACTGAAAATGCTCAGCTGTTTTAGTTCGTAAAACAATTGTGCTAGCTCCTCAAAGCCTTTGTGTGTAAATTTAAAAGAACAAGCAGCTGATTTGGATGTGTATCAAATTTATGTACACACCTGCAGATGCATACGAAGTCTAACTAGCCAGTCTGCAAGTTCCTGTTTGCACAGGCATATGAGTGTTTACATGCTTCATTGTACTAAATCTGCCAGCCGAAATCTAGAACAAAGATGAGTTAAGAAAGTCTGTGTTGTAACAGCTTTGTGGACCTCGAGTAGTGCATCAGGGATGTGACACTGGCCTGAAAGGATAAAGAAAAGGGAGGCTAGCTGTGGACTGCTAAAGCATGCAACTCCACTGAGGTTCATGAGGCAGGGTTTTGCAGGTGAGTGGTTTCTCCCCTGGGGCTTAGGGCTGTGAGCTCTGGAAGGCAGTTAGGCAAGGGGTCCTCTGACTGATGCTATGACTCTACCATGATGGCATGAAGCTGTTGTGCCTGTGTGTGTGCCATGCAATCTAACCTAATCTTGAGGCGCAGAAAATTTAGTGTTGTTTACTTGTAATTGCGAACCAGAAGAAGTCAAGCAACAGTGACCTCCATAAGTACAACAGCCCTGCCAAGGGCTGTTTTACAGATCAAGCAAAGGAAGGAGGACACAGAGATAATTCACAACTATCTCTCCATAAAGCAGAGCTCAGCTGACCCAAAGGCATAGCTAAAAAAAGATAAATACTAGAATCTGCTTAGCTTCATCATATTTGTGTCTTGTAAGCATTATCTTGAGGTTATGCAAAATAATTCTGTCAAACCCACAAAAAAACCCCTCTGGATCTAAGGTTTTACTGTTGCTTTTGTGGAGGAAGTCTCATGTGTTGTTTTGTTAGGAAATGAAACTCAGTTCATAGCCAGATGATTAAAACAGTCTCTTTCCTCTCCCCTAAAAAAATAAAATCAGATGAGCTCACTTACAAAAGCAACAGTCAAATCCTGGGGTTTACTGTAATATATAAAACCACTTAGCACCATTAACCATTTCCTGGGATAATCAACTCATGCAGCAGCAGGCTCCATAAATGAGTGAAAGGCCTCAAAGGATCTTCTTTTATCCAAATCCCACTGTAGAAGTGTATAAGTAACAGTTGCAGGGACAGTTCAGTGATCACAAAACCAGAAGAAACCAGAAAGAAGACACTGATGAGTCATGAAAGAGGGCAGGTAACATCAAACACACAAAATGTCATTTGGCAGCTTTCTATGAAGTTTTGTGACTGTAGGTTTTCTTTATTATTATTATTATTGGTCTTGGAACTTTTTCCAAATTCCATGGTGAGGGCAAAATATTACCATTTACCTGGCTGCAATTTTGAGAAATGTGCAAGAAAGGCAGTTTGGTTTTTTTTGTTTGTTTGTTTTGGTTGGTTGGTTTTTTCCTCTTATGAGAATGTTGTTGCCAATGGTCTGATTCTGTGTGATGTAGGGTGACCTCCACTCCCTTTGAGACAGTGAAGTGCTCAGCAACATTTACAATAGGGCTTTTTTTCCTAAAAGGTATGAAAAAAAACCTCAGTAAACCCAATCGCTATTAAACTAAAAAGACAGGAGAAGAAAGCAGAGAAAGTCTCATAGGAACAGCGTATAGACCCACTGTAATGCCAAATGCTTTATCTTAGAGTGGCCTTGGCTTATCTTTCATGTCAGGACTGACTCTGAACTGTGCTCAGAGAACTGTGCCCACCAGTGCACCGGCTGCTTCAGAGAAGAAGGAGCTGTTCCTTCACCCCAGCTTCATCTTTTACCATGCTGTGCCATTGTGCAACATCAAGAGGTGCCGATTCCAATAAAGGTCATGTTGTTAATGGGGGGGAAAAAAAAGAAAAGTGCTCTCTCTGCAAAAACTGTATATTAAACCTGTGATGTTTAATCTGATTCTGCTGACCCTAGGCTGGCATGGGCAGTCCCAGACTTTGTGCAGTGTGGGATTTAATGCCATTAGGAGATAATTAATACCAATCTAATCTCCACCCCAACACCTCTGCAAAGAACAAGAGCCAGGGCATAAACCACCCAAGTGCCAGCTCCCTGCAGCACAGTTCCTGAGAGCCAACATGTTATAATGCAAAAATGGATGCTGAAATGTTTACGTCAAATAAGGAGGTGTAAGAGTACTCCTAGCTGAAATAAAACAAAGCCAAAAGAGGCTTTTGAAAAAGCATGTAGCTACATGAGAAGTACCCTTACTATCCGTTCAGATCTTGTTTCTTGCAGAAGGAAAGGGCAGCTAGAGTAGGTGTAGGTATGGTACAGCACCCTGGAAACCTCTGGTTCTGTGCTGATTTATATCTGCTGGGGATTCAATATATGCAAACTCCATTTTAAATTTACCTAACTCTCAAAATTATGGTATTTAAATAATTAAAAACTTAGCGTCCAGCCAGCTGAATTCCCCAACTTATCTGTAGAAGTTAGAACCATAACAAACCTGTGGAGCTGTTCTCAGCAGGCTGTTTAGACGAAACCTGTTCCCTGTAAACATAAAGTAGCAGATACGTTTGTTGTGCAAGTAACAAGGTCACTGACTGTTCAGCTCTAGGAGCAAACTCGATTAAGACTAGCGATAATCTTTTGAAGGATAGTAATTTATCTCCATTTGAAGAGTATTATCTTTGTTGTACAGCTATCAGAGAACAAGATTAACAAATATTCCATGATGAATTTTTGAAAGCTTTAGTCAGATCTTGTACATTTAAGCTTTTCTAAACAGCTGTCAAAGGCAAGGAAACAAAGTGTCGAATTTGTACACAGACTTACTTAATGGCCTTTATCTGAGAAAGTGGTTTATGATTTATACAGTCTCTAGCTTTACTTAAATAATTTCTCTTTTGCTCTGTAGTGAAGGCAATCTGCTAGCATTACTCACGTGGGAGAGATTAGCCCTGAAGACTGATCTTACTGAAAGAAGTTAAGAGATTCAAAACATAGAGAGACACGGTGAAAACTGTATGATAATCAGCTTTTATTACTAATTGCATGTGAATTGTCAGTTGACTTTGTTTGGTTATAAAAGCTATAAGTGTATTCTACATTGAAAGAGATTACACTTAGAAAATGTTTTCTGTTTTCCTTAACTTTCAAGTAAACTGTCACCTTAAATGACTTTGTATAAATCTGAATAAAAGTGCATATATTCTATCCTTGAAATAACATTAGCAGCACAGGTAGATAAAAGTAAGAGTTCCACATCATATACAAATTCACAGAGCTCCTACTTTCAAGACAAAGAGGGAAGAAATGATTCCTGGATACGCATAGTAGGTATATTTTTTCAGAGAACTAATTCTTGTAGTCTCTGTCTGGGGGTCTTTTGTTACATGGAGGGTAGCTATCTAGATAACAGAAAGAAGCCACTGTCTACTTATGCATATAAATTATGGGTATGGGCATACATATGTGTGTATATAAATATATATATATATATGCACATACACATGATGTATATCAGATACCATGATACATATCATATGATATGCATCCATATCTATATCTGTAGACATGGTGTTTATTTCATTATAAGGCCTTTAATTTTAGGAATATAACAGAATGGAAATGTAGAACAAATGGGTCAAGACTGTATGTGTCTTTTCACATATTCACACTGGTGAAATTCCTGTGCAATTTTTCTGTGATTGAATGGTCTCAGCTAGCTAGGTCGCGGTAGATTTTGCTAACTTGGGTGAAAAATATTTTGGCACCACTTAGGCATAATGGTAAAGTTTTAAACAGACAGTCTAAATTGAGAGTTTGCACCTGAAATTTAAACAAGATCCTTGATAGATTAGTGCCAGTTGATGAGAAGTTGTACTCTTCTGTTTTCCTAAGGACCTAGCTGTGAGACTGTAGATAGCAAGTTTTTAGCTATGGCAGCTGTCTAACTGTCTTTCTGTTGAGCTCTTTTGCCAGCTGTTTCAGCAGCTTTGCAGTTGCCATTTGGTCTGAACATTAGCACTGTTGAAAGTGTGCCAAGGCAGCCTTGTACTTTGAGACAATGTTTTCATCTGGCTCTTTTTTGGTTGTCAGTTCTATTATAGGTATCTCATGGAATTGCTAGAGAGGTTTGTAGACATGAGGAAAAATATAGTACCTGTGGTAAAGGTAGACTCATGTATCAAGGATCAAGCCTGTAATGTGAAAGGTACATGCAATAATATGGGTTGTACTTAATTTACATTCCCAGACAAGTTGAAGATCCATATCCCACAGAGGAAATGAGAATAATAATGTGTGTGTCGTGCCAATAATGATGCCAGAGTTGTCCAACCTTTAATTTACAAACTACGTGGTATAGCAAACCAGTTAATTATGGTTCCCAGGCAAATGTAGCTACAGCAAAAATCAGGAGAGGAAAACAGGACTGAGACAGCCAGGACTGTAGCAGGTGAAGTGGGACACTTCCTCAGAACTTGTGAATTGCATGAATGCATACATATGTGGTTTGGACAATATTCATAGCCAGCCTACTGTAATAGGGTGCACCAGACCTACAAGATAGATGACCAGTGACTGAAAAAAAATCATGCCAAGACAAGCATAGTGAGGCACTTACCATGCATGCAAACTGTAACCTATTAGACAAATGTCCAAAACTGACAGTTAGAGGATGAAAAAGGAGAGTTTTGGCCAAGGGAAATACTTCAACAGCTTTGCAAATCTGAACCTCCAGCTAAAAATCATATAATCTAAATGTCAGGACATTAAATGGGTACACAGTTCATTATTTTAAGTGCTCATACCCCTATGCTCCCTGGACATAGAGTAATATACCAGTGAGTGTCTAGAAAGGGAAAAAAACGTTATAACACGATGTTTCATTTCCATACCTTTATAGAATAAAGTTTTGCTTGATTAGGGCCCCACCCAACTTGGACTATATTTGTGCTGCAGATTTTTGGGGTTTTTTTTTGGGTACTTCAGACCGGGGCATACATTATGCATTAGCACATAAAGTTCACAAAAGTATCAGGAAAGAGCAGCCTAGGTACTGGACTACGCTGAAGTGAACTGAATCAAATTTCATGCAATCTTGTTGCCCAGAGATGTCATGGATGCCCCATGCCTGGCAGTGTTCAAGGCCAGGTTGGACAGGGCTTGGAGCAGTCTGCTCTAGCGGGAGGTGCCCCTGCACATGGCAGGGGGGTTGGAACTAGATGAGCTTTAGGGTACCTTCCAACCCAAACCATTCTATGATTCTATGATTCAAACTCTGAATTTTTTATTTGTGGGAGTATTCATATGGGTTTTATCTGTTGTATGGACTTCTTATGACATATAAGACACTTCATTAATAAATGTATTTTCCAGTAACATGAACTTTCAACACTCAGTGCGGAAGGAAAATAGATTTTCTGAAGTGTTTGTTTTTCACACTCATGTAGTGGTATTTCAAGGCATCAAAATCTAGAAAAGTTCATCTGGGAACAATGGAGTCATCCATTATTAAAATTACATTCTGTTTGACTTCCTTTTCCCTTCTTTATCCAATAAAGCTATCTTTTCTGCTGTCATCTACTAGTTCTGATGTTATGTTCTTGATTCTATAGTCTAGAAGGCTGGTACAGGAAGAGACCCATTTTGTGTATATTTAAGGAAGCTTATAGCATCCCTTATCAATCTAGTTCCCACTAAACAAGAAGGGCTGGAGAAGTCTGGCCACCACTACCCCAAACTAAAGTCATGCAAGTCCCTTATAAAAATAGACCATGGCTGGTTCAAGGAATAACACTTTGTAACTCACCTTCTACACAGCCACTGGAAGCTGGTTGTAGTGCAAGAAATAAGACCTCCTAAAAACTGTTTGAGAGGCTATACTTTTTTAGCTTAACTAAAACATTTAGAAACAATAGAAAATGAAACTAATATGTCAGTATTGACAAGAAATATTATCAGCCCTGGCTAAAACAAATTCCTCCTTCACCTATTTTATTTTATCTTATTTACAGCCTTTTCTGTTGCTTTCATCTCCAAATTACCTACAGCCTTCACAGATACCAATAAGGTTAGAATCAAGACAACACCTGGGAGACCAGAAAGATTAGTGTCTTCTTTTTTCAGATTAGAAAATGGAGTTTCACCTTGCAGAAGTGGTTTCTTCCAGATCACAGAGGACACAAGAAGCTGAACAGAAATTGATCACCATGACAAGAGGAGTTGAATTTCAGGAGTTCTACTTCTCAATTCAACACTTTCATCTTAGCATTCTCTTTTTTAGAGGTGGTTGACACATATGGCCGATATAGATTTATTTGATTCAATGACATTTGAGATCGGTGTAGGCAATAAATAATAATTGAGAGGAAAAAAAAAATAAAAGAAAGCAATGTAAGGTGTATTTTAATATTTTTTATGAATGCAGCGTAAATATTAATATTTATAGTCTTCTGTTTAGTGTTCCATGCTAGAAGTTAGTATTTCCAAATTGCTCAAATATGAATTAAGCAGACTCTCAATCTCTGTTTACCTATATTGAAACATCCATTATATTACTTTTATCATGATGCTTACATATTATTTCTCTATTTTTGTGGTAAATTTAAATCTTATTTATTCTCTGCTACTGTGAACTTACTTTACTGTGGACTATGTTTTTTTTATATGATGAAAGGAAAAAATGGCCTTAAATCTGAAGTATGTGTGTGTAAGACCTAACCAATAGCTCTAGTCAAACAAATTCCTCTGGCTTTATAAAATGCCTATGAAAGGTAGAAAATTAAAAATTACACATCATTATTTAGATGAGGAGAAAGACAATTAAATGATAAATTAGTGTTAACTATTTTACTTATAACATACAAGCTTCATTCCATGTCATCCAGCAAATACAGTAATCCAGGCAAATTATTCATTAGGAATGAATCAGTGCCATTGTTGGGAGGCAAGATTTTAATGGCCAGTTGGTTTAAAGAAGGATTCTCTGAAAGGAATTGGTCAACTGCCAGAAGCTGTTTGCAATGACAAATTGCTCACAATGAATTGTTTAGAGAGAAAACACTACTTTTTGTTTATTAAACAAATCTGCATGCCCATCAGTGGAGCTTGGGTATGAAGGATGTTTGGCGTAAGGTCATGAATGCAACATTGGTTTGCTTTTCTTAGTACATGCTGTTTATTTCTCTTGAAGCTGTAACTGATAAACAGCAATAAAAAGTAGTTAGCAGCTCCAGAACTGGGATTGTAATGGAGAAAGGCTGCCTGGCAGTCTTTTCATATCTATCTCTTTTCCTCAGTGCCAATCCTCCTGTATTCAAGGGATAATCTGAAAATATCTGTGTGCAATGACTTGTGGACTTTTCAGGAATTCTAATGATTGTGCTGGATCATTTAAATTCAGTAACCTATCTTCCAAAGCTGCAAAGCCTCTCTGAGTGTTTCATGCAAATCATCTAGCTCCTGTGAAGAAGCAATAAGATTGCCAATGCTCCCTCAGAAATGCTAAGAAATAACCATTAAAATTTGCTTTTAACAGTATTTCTTGCAGCACAGTAATTTAATAAGGTACATGTTGTTTGCAGACATTGTGGAGGTTGTTTGTGCAATAGTCAGTAAGTACAATCAGATTAATGGTTTTCCAGCAAATGTTATTGTAAATGTACTCAGATGACCACAATCAATTTTCTGCACAGCGCAGAACACCGCCTGTGTCCTGTTGTACAACACTGTGTGACATTCTCTTCTTGCCCACACAAAACTGATTTCCAAAAGGCCATGCTGTATGTCTGATGCCTTTATCTTTACCCTAGTCTAAATATAACGTAAACCTGCCTATTCTTTAAATGAAATACTTTCATATAAGGAATAGCCTTTGTGCAAGAAAGTTGCTATGGAAATCAAAGATTACATTTTTCTGGCTAAAATACTTTCCAGATAGCTCTGTGTCATTTCAGACTTTGTATTTCATGCAGTAGCTGCCTACAGCATGTTAATACATATCTGGTAGGTAAATGGGATGTTTTTCAAAAAAATCAGCTGTCTACTATTCTGCAGAGGGGAAAGATACTTTCTGCGATCAGTGGGCGACCTTTCAACAAACAGAATCCTAAACCATATACTAGACAGACAAGGAAAATGCAACTCCATTGTAGTCTAATGCTTCATGCTATATGAAAAAGAGAAAGACTGCTGCTTTATCAGTTGTGATGTGAAACTGTGAGGGCTCTCTCTGCATTTGGCTTTACTGAGCCTGAAGATAGAGTTCTCTAGCTTTATAAGCTGTCCCTCTCTCCACAGTCTGGACAGTGATGTAAGCAGAATATTCCTGTATTTGCTGGGTGGTAGGTCTGTTCAAGCATCACTAAAGGTTGAATAAGAAGGCAATAAGTATAACCAATTCAGCACAAAAGCAGGCCAAATCAGTCAGATATTAATCTGCTGTTATCAGAAAGCCAGCTACAGAGGCAACTACTGATCAGGAATTGAGTACTTCAGCAAAGAATCCACTGACATTTTGTTTGAAAAGTGTTCAGTCTGCCATATTTCAGAGCAAAAATTATAATAATTGGTTTAGACATTTGCTCCTCAAATTTTATCTTGATACTTACATTTTAAATACCAGTATACAGAATATTCAGTGTAAGTAGGACACAAATCAGTGAAATTCACAAGCTATCATGTACTTCCAAGCTTGCAGTTCCTAGCGCACAGGTTTCTGCATCAGTGAGAGCACCAGGGCAATGATCAGCTTTATTTTTACATTTTTTAGTTTTTATACTTCTAAGTCAGTCATGTACACCAGTTACCACTACAGGTGTGATTTGATATTTGCAAAAAAAGCACTGATGTAAAGGCAGATCAGATTTAAGAAGATGTTATATCTCAGTTTTGACCTCTACTCAGATCCTTGATCCTACTGAAGATAACTAATCAAATGTGGAAATCCAATTGTTTGCTCAACTCAGTGGATAAAGAACTGGCTGGATGGCCGCACACGAAGGGTTGTGGTCAACGGTTCAATGTCCAGTTGGAGACCAGTAACGAGTGGTGTCCCTCAGGGATTGGTGTTGGGACCTGTCTTGTTCAACATCTTTGTGGGTGACATGGACAGTGGGATTGAGTGTGCCCTCAGCAAGCTTGCCGACGACACCAAGCTGTGTGGCTCAATTGATGCGCTGGAGGGAAAGGATGCCATTCAGAGGGATCTTGACACGCTTGTGAGGTGGG
>NW_009937831.1:0-8455 GCF_000696875.1 Nestor notabilis
CCTGAGTGAAACCATGCTGGCTGTCACCAACCACCTCGTTGTTTTTCATGTGCCTCAGCATTCTTTCCAGGAGAATCTGCTCCAAGATTTTGCCGGGCACAGAGGTGAGACTGACTGGTCTATAGTTTCCTGGGTCTTCCACCTTCCCCTTCTTGAAAATGGGGGTTATATTTCCCTTCTTCCAGTCATCTGGAACTACACCTGACTGCCATGACCTCTCAAATATGATGGACAGTGGACGAGCAACTTCATTCGCCAGCTCCTTCAGGACCCGTGGATGGATTTCATCAGGTCCCATGGGCCTGTAATGACAAGGGACAATGGTTTTAAACTAAACAACGGTGGATATAAACTGGATATGAGGAGAAAATCTTTTACAGTGAGGGTAGTGAGGCACTGGCACAGGTTGCCTGGAGAAATTATAGCTGCCCCATCCCTGGCAGTGTTCAAGGCTAGGTGGGACAATGCTTTGAGCAACCTGGTCTAATTGAAGATGTCCCTATGACAAGCCAGGTTACACAAGATGACCTTTGAAGGTCTCTGCCAGCCTAAGCCATTCTGTAATTCTATGGTTCCGTGATTTTCTTATTCTATAATTAGAGCAAGGACAGCACAGTGTCTGCAGTAAGAAGGGAAGAATCAAACCAGAGTGCCCAAAGACATGCTCTGTCTGAGAGCCTCCAGAGAAGACAGCTGTGATACACCAAGCTCACAGCTCTTTAGGTTGATACCTTACACTTTCATGGCACTTCTCTGTTGGCAACCTGCTGTCTGCAGCAGCTGGTAGACGTTTGGAAAGTTAGCCCAGTACAGGGACTGTTTATAAAGTGCTGTCACAGGATACCCTACTGACATCTCTTAAGTTTTCTACCAACACAGAGTATTTTTTGCTAATGTGTAGATATAATATCCTTAACCTATCCTACATTTCTACAGTTCATCCTAATTTTAAGATACATACTACTAATGTGAGCACACCAGACCATTCCTCGCAAAGAAAAAACTCCCTCAGTTCTTCATCTTTCTCTGCAACCATTTTCTTATTAGCAAGCATAGTGTGCAAGATCTTAGTTGCAGCAGCTTTAAAAGCACTGAACCTTTTCCAGAGGCTTGTTTTTATTCCCACCTCACTCCTTGCACATATTCCTTTTTACAATCTCACCACTCTTCTGAGTCAGAGGGTTCAGTGCAGCAGCCCTGGTGTCAGAGGTCACTGGTGAGGTTTACTCTGAGATTTGAGTGCTTTATATTTATGCCCCTTTGTCCCTTCTCTGATTCGGAAAGGAGAAAGAACAAATCCACCAAGCAGTCTAACAGCAACCTGCCAACATTCACTGTAGAAAGTAGAGCTGGTTTTGGATTGTAGAACTGGTAGAGAATTTTTAGGCATTGATGTTGCCTGCTTTAAAATGCACATACTGTCTCTATTGTCTCCAAAACGAGGGAGCAGTCACCAAATGTTTAAATAGCTTTTTTTCTCCTTATCCTAGAATGAGTTTAATACCAGATTCTAACCCAGAACAAATTTTTATGGACAAATAATAAAGCACTTTGAAACTAGGGGATTATAGTAGAAATGCTAACATAGCCTTACCCATGGTCAGGAAAGAACAGTGCCAGTATAATTATTGAATACAACCTATAATCTCCATGTGCTTTAAGTCAAAAGGAAAATGAGAGGTTTTGCATAATGCTGAAAATCTATGAGGGCTTTGATGTTGCTCTAATCCTACACTACCTAATAGTTCATTTAATGTCCAAGAAATGTGAATGAAACTTCATGTGGTGCTTAAGATTATTGTAATTAGAAAGGTTAGAGCAGAAATCAACTAGAAAAAGAAAAAAAAGTAATCTGTGTTTGACTTGATTTACCTAGATTAAATGTTGTTGTTAGAATACCTAAGCAGTGTTTCATGATTTAGGTTGTGTTTTAAAGAAAAGGAAATTATTTAAAGGAAATTATTGAGTAGTCTATTGAAAAAGAAAAACTAATAGAAATCAGCTCATACAATCTTTCTCTTGTTTGCAAGATATTAATAGGCAATGTTACCAAAGGCCAGATCCTGGGATGGCCTTTTTACCCACAGAGGGTAGCTTCAAAGCTGAGGAACAAGCAAAAGCAGTGGGACTCTGTGGATTGCTGAATGATCCCTCACATAGTATCAGCTACCACCCCAAAAGGAGCTCTCTAAATGGTTCCTCAGTGGTTACTAGAGCTACAAATGCATAGATTTGAATACTGAAATGGTACCAATGCCCTAGACACCCATGTTTGGCCCTTATCATATAACACAACAGACTAAAAGCAGCTATATTAACTAGAGCCAGCGAGTCAGAAATACCAAGGCATTATTCATAGCCCTTGAGGACTTACTGACCTGTGGGAATACAGAGACCATTTAGCCCAGCTGATGCACAGAGTGAAGAGGAGCAGCTGAGTTCAAGAGAGAAGCACTGCAGCACAGCCCCAGCCCTGTACACACAGAGAGACTGCTTGTTCCACGACCTTCTCTCAGCCCCCACCTCTTTTCAGTATTCGATTCTTGAGGAGAGCTGTGTTCTGATCCTTAAGTTTTCTCTCCATTGAACAGAAATCTTGGAGGGCCAGGAAAGGCCTTTTCATGAAGATTCCTCAACACAGGATCACAGGGTGATCCATGGTCTGCAATTTAACAAATAAAAGTGAGCAGACAAATGCTAGCAGCTCATAGGCCCGTTCCTAGCCATGGGCTGTGCCCTCTCCTCTCTCCTCCTCATCTTCCTCCTTGGTCTGGCAGAGCTGCTGGGGAGGCTGCACCGTGAAGCAGGTCAGAGAACCCATCCAGCCAAAATAAACAGATATACACATATTTTTGCTTGGATGGTTTTCAGCTAGATCTACTCCCTGATCTTATTCTCACTCTGCTCACATACTTATGTAGGATAGGAGGGTACCAGCAGCATGGCTGATGGAGAGCAGAGCTGTGCAGCACACCAGTCATCCTGGTTATTTAAGGCAGAATCCATTCTGCCCGTATCCATGCTATTTAACATGCTGCCTCCCCAGTCTGTTTGAATGTAGAAGGATTTCGTTAATAACTGCTCTAAAGGCTTAGAAAAAATAAAAATAAAATCCAAGCCGCCAAACAGTAACATATACTTAAAATTTACGTGATGATTTTTATTAATAGCTATCAAAGCATTAAAAGATGAGGCTTATTACTTCATTCTTTCACTGACAGGGAAAATAAGGCAGGGAACTATTGTGGTGTAGGGCACATAACTGGCCAGTGCTGAGGCTTGGTTATAATCCCAGCTCTGCATCAGTCCAGCCCCCTGTCTGCCAGGAGACACTGCCTGTTTGCCAAACATAATCACAATGCACCCAAACTGCCCAAAATAGTGCAAATTTTTATGTGTATGGCCTTGGCTTATTCATAAATTACATGTCCCAGTACTAAGATTTACTCCATTCATCATTTTCCAGAAAAAAAACCCTCTCTGTCATAATTGCATAAATAGCAAACCTGTTCTGCACAAGTTGTCTTTAAAGCCATGTTTTATTCCTGCGCATAGGTGAGGAGAAACACCCTTTTTCTATCATTGCTTTGCATTCTAACCCCTCCAGAATTCTGGGGCCAAGCAACTAAAAAAGAAAAAAGCCAGAATATAAGTAACATGGAGTTTAACAGTCCTATATGGAAACTGATCCAGGCTGAATTTTCTGAAGACCATCTATGGAACTGCTTGCACAGAAGCACTTAGTTTTGGGCATCTTCTGTAGAAAGCATTTATTCATCCAACATACGTTCACATTAAAATGGTTTATTCAAGAAAGTGGCCATCTCAGATCAGAGACTATTATATTCAACCAGGTAATTCTTCTTTACACATAAGTTAAGAACACCACTAATTACTTTCATGATTATGATGACCTTGATCTCTTCTTTTATAATTTGTTTCAGCTTAAGGGCAATATTTTTTCAAGAAAATTGAAATAAAGCTCCTCAACTTGACAGTGTAAGTTACTTGAGACTATGCTTTACTTGAACAGAGTGGCTTTGAGGAGCAAAACATTGCCTCCTAGTGTAATATTGATGTAACGTTTCCCTACTTTCATACCCCTGAAAGAATGAGGCAACACCCAGCTAAAATGGAAGAATTATTTAGTTAAAGTGTTACTATTTTTTCTTTCAGAACATCATATGTTGAAACCCATCTTGGACCAGTTTCTTATTTAATTTGATCTTTTTCTTCCAAAGACTCAGGAGAGACAGCATGCTGAACCAAAAAGACCAGGTTAAGATATATGAGATTAAAACACAGCAGCTGCAGAGCTCTAAAGGAGCTATTTCCAAAACCTCTGTCATTTTAGCCTAATGCTGCCCTCATGCTCACCCCTTTGCTACCGGACAGACAGAGCTGCCCGACCCTGAACCATTAGGCACTTCACTTGTGCCTTACTGAGGCATTAAAATAGGCAAGGCAGCAAACAAGGCCCCTGACAGGACCAGTGTCATTGGCATATTTCTCATATGTGCCAAGAAAAGCATCTTTCCTAGGGAAGATAGCAGAGACAGAATACCAGTTTATACAGAAGGGATACAGAACAAATGGACGAAGAAAATCCTTTCCATTTCATTAGCTGAGGTACTCTGCCTAGCAGTTAGGGCATATTCCCAGCAAGGAAGAGATACAGATTCTCCTCAGGCCCAGCAGATTCCTGACTGCATCTCTGGGAAAAACAAACAAACAAACAAACAAACAAACCCAAAACTCAACTGTTTTATGGTATTTAAACTTGTCTGGGGGAAAACTAAACTTAAACAAAACAAAAAACAAAAACAAACAAAAAATAAATAAAATAAAACACCAAATTTACTGGTATGAAGCTGAGTGTGTATATATACAAGCAATATGTGAAAGGAAACCTGCTTTCCTGAACCTGTAAGCTTCATGCAGAACCTTTGCATCAGTATAATATATATACTAGGAAGTTGATGGAAGAGGACCTCCAGGATCTCCTACAAGTCTTACAGCTTTTTTTTGATATTTGACACAGTAACCTTACATCCCTTACAGGGACACAATAACCTTACATCCCTTACAGGCAAGAAGCCACCCTAGCAATCTTTTCTTCCAAGCACAACCCTGCTGATGGTCATGTGACAATAGCCCAAACACAGGCTGAAGCTGTTTGAGAGTTCTAGGCTGAGATAATAAAATATTAGTATTAACAATTTACAACTGTAACATTTCATGATTTAGAGGCCATTTTCCTTACTTTCATTTTATGCTCTCTTCATAAAAGCTGTCAGCTCACCTGATTTTCATTAATGGATAAACAGCAATTTTAAATCAAATAATAAAGGTACTACTGCAATGACAGTTTAGTAATAAGGATGGTGACACATTATAATGTTCTGACATAATCTGCTTCCTTAGAAGACTCTAATTGCCATTAGCTGCCATGTTAAACATCTCTTAGAACTCACTCTACGAGGCAATTAGTAAAGCACACCATAAAGGAATGACTAGAAGCTTCCTAGCATTACAATCCAAATTGCGCTACCCTCTGACTGTCAGTCTCAGAGAGAGGACCTGCTACATCTGTATCCACTTCCTGATGTGCACTGAAGAGGAACTGGTTAAACTGAACATGAACATGATTAGTGCAAGAGGAAGACACAGAAGAGTAATTGTAGCTCATCCATGCATTTCAGTCGTTGAGCCTGTTACACCATTTCTGTAGAAAGCAATGAATGTTGCTCTTTCTGACATAGTTGTGTCCCTCCTGGACTCCAAGGCATTTGCCCAGTTCAGTTTTAGCAGGTGACAGCTCTGCTTTCCTCACTAATTTATAGTTCTCCTCTTTTGATCTTCATCAGGGGTCACCAACACCTGTTTTCCAGCAGGTCTTTGAACTACAACCTTCTGAATTTGGTAGGAAAATCAGGCTCCGGTAACTTAGCTGTACTCCTTATCAAGGTCAACCTCAACCTGTCTCAGTCTTTTGGTAGTTATTAGCATCCTCTCTCTTTTACGCTTCCAAATGTTTCTACTGTATGGGGACAGCATGATGATTTATAGATCTGTTTGATACAAAGGCAGTGTCATAAGGCCATGCCTCCATGGCAGTATTACATTTATCTACTTCCCTCACTCGCAGGAAAGAACAGAATGGTTAAGCCTAGCAGCATCCACCATACCTTTTCTTACGATACATAGTTTTCCTGGTAAATCCTTCTCCTCTTTGCAGTTCTACCTTTTTTCATATAAACTAATATGTACTATGGGCAGATGTCTCAGGATAGGAAATCCATCTCTTGCCATTTTATTCCTCATGACTGTAGCATATCTACAAGAAACTATAATAATTATATGAGAAGTAAAGCTAACACATTCCTCTGATTATCTCTTTGGTATTCTTTATTTTTCCAGTGCCACTTCTGAACAGCTTCTCTGGCAGCAAAGATACAGTTCTGAATGATGTGAATTTGACAGCCCTTAATAAGAAGCAGATGGCACGTGTATTTGCAGTGATGCAGGTGGCTAGATTTGACTCTGCTCTTTCAGAGGGATGCAGATGCTACTCTGACTCAACTAATGGAAGAAGAGAAGGAGCAGGGGATTTAAATTTAATATTTACTTTGGCAAACTATGTGTATCTGGACAAACCTAGCTTAGGAAGCTTCTGGATATTGTCATATAGAACTGATTTATATGAAAAGGTGTGATACAGAGCCAAAAGACCTTCCAGAAGAAGTTCCAGATTACAAGAGCCAAATGGAAATTTACACCAGCCTCAGTCTGCAGATGTAGCAGCAGCACACTGGTCATGAAAACTCTCTTCAAATGAAACAGGGACAAGGATAACTCTCTTCCTGTGGGCTGAAGTTTTACAAACTGGATGCACTATAAAGAGCTTAGCCCCTGGTCATGTCTTCATGGTCTTAAGAGATAACTATTATTACGAGGTGGGAATAGGAGAGAGGGATCAAGCTCCTGGTTTCTGTCAATGTGAGGGCTGGTTTACAGTCAACTGGAGGGAAGTTTTCTTCACTTGGCAGACTTGGTGTCTTTGCATGCCCTGGGTAAGGCATTGGAGTACTGTGGGAGTATTTGGAGATGCAAAGTCTTTGGGGACATTGTTGGAAAATTTTAAACTAGAAAGAGCTTAATCTACAGGCACCTTGTCCAACCACTGGAAGATCCTAAAGACAGATCAGACTGGGTTGGAACAGGATTACATGCCTTTGGTATGAGTAAGAGGAGCAAAAGAAATAGTGGCTGTATGGCCAGTCCCAAAGTCAATGTTTTTCCTTGCACAGTTATGGAAATACAGACCATTATTTCTAATTTCAATATTAACAAGCAGAGTTCCTTTATTATTTTTCGAAGTTGAAAATCTCTGTAATGATATTGAATGGAGAATAGAGCTTTAGAGCTCCAGCCACACTGCTTAAGTCAGAGAAGGCAAGGGCAAGACTTGGAGAATGAAGAACCACCTGTTGTAGGGGAAGACCAGGTTTGAGATCATCTAAGGAACCTGAAGGTGCACAAGTCCCTGGGACCTGAAAAATGCATCTGCAGGTCCTAAGGGAACTGGTGAATGAAGTTGCCAAGCCATTAAGCTATCATATTTGAGAACTCATGGCAGTCTGATGAAGTTCCTGGTGAATGGAAAAGAAGAAATATAATCCCTATTTCTAAAAAAGAAAAAAAGGAAGACCAGGGGAACTAGAGTCCAGTCAGTCTCACCTCAGAACCCAACAAGATCATGGAGCGGGTCCTGCTCAAAACTATGCTAATGCACACGGACAATAAGGGGGTGACTGGTGACAGCCAGCATGGCTTCACTAGTGGCAAATTGTGCCTGACAAATTTGGTGGCCCTCTACAATGGAGACATGGTGTTGGTGGATAATGGAAGAGCAAGTGATGTGATCTACCCAGACTTGTGCAAGGCATTTGACATTTACCTTCATGGCATCCTTGGCTCTGAATAGAAGAGGCATGGATTTGACTGACAGACCACTCAGTGGATAAGGAATTGGTTGGATGGTCATACTCAGAGAGTTGTGGTCAATGGCTCAATGTCCAAGTGGAGATCAGGGAAATCCCAAGCACAAGTACAAGCTGGGCAGAGACTAGACTGAGAGCAACCCTGAGGAGGACTTGAGGGTATTGGTTGATGAGATTGCTGCGAGTATGCGCTCACAGCCCAGAAAGCCAGCCATACGCTCAGCTGCTTCAAAAGAAGCATGGCCAGCAGGCTGAGGGCTTTGAGCAACCTGGTCTAGTGTGAGGTATCCCTGTCCATGGCAGGGGTTTCGAAATAGGTGATCTTTAAGGTCCTTTCCAACCCAAACCATTCTATGATTCTTTGATTCTATGGAGAAATGTTTTTCATAGGATGTCAGCTGGGCTTTGTGCATTAGCAACATTTGGGGCCAAGCTGACAATAATAATAATTA
>NW_009937832.1:0-29502 GCF_000696875.1 Nestor notabilis
AACCCTAACTATTCTATGATTCTATGAATTGAGCTGAAAGGAATGTGCATTTAATTCTTTCAGCAGTTCTTAAGAGCTGCTCAGCAACTCTGTTTGGAAACCAGAGCAATGTTGTGCATATTTCTGCAACAACATTCACCTATTGTTTTCATAGTCTTTATCATTTTTCTTGGTTTGAAGAGAAAGTGCCTTTTTTTCTTCAATGCTGTGTTGGAGCTGATTGTACTTTGGAAACAATTTGTACATGAATCTTACCCAAGTAAGCCTAACTCTTTGTAACATGATTTAATGTGGCCTTGTATTGTAGTTATAAACTGGAAACCTGTTGCCATAAACTGGTCTTCATCAGGAGGCCCAGATGCTGCTGCTTTGTCATGCTGAGCTATTCCTCTGTCAGCCCAAAGCCAATGTTAATTTCTGAAATGAAACAGTCACTTCTGGCTGAAGTTTAAATGTTTTCCAGCATATTTATAAAGTTTAGTTTATGTTCAAAGCACTTGAAAAAACAAATATGTGAATACCAGATTTACTTCAAGCAAATATTACGTTTAGTCACAGAGGATTTTAATCTTAATTTGTGAATGTTTTTTCCCTTTATTTCATAACAGAATAAAGGCACTAGTTACACATTGGAAAGAGCAAGTATGTAGTTTTAAAGCAGCTTCATTTTACTATTCCTTTTTCCTCTGTCCTTCGGCTTGCATTTGTATCAGGGTGGTAGCCAGTGGAGTGCTTGTAACAGCCTCTAAGAACAAAAGGTAAGTAATACTTCAAACTGAAGTCCTGTCTCTGACAACAGCTTAGGAGGGTAAGTTACCCACTCAACATTGAAAATGCATGATAGATGAAAAAACCCAAAACTGTTCTTGGCCAAAACCATTAGTTTTCCAGCACTGGAACTAAAGCACTCTTCTGAAAGTGTTTTTAAGAAAAGGAAATTATTTTTTTGCTAAAAGGCAAAAATCTGGCTTTTTTTCCAAGAGACATGTATCATTTCTGAATCTTTAATAAACAAACCAAAACAAAACCAAAAACACATCAACAAAACAAACAAAAACAAAAGAAACACAACAAACCCATCCTGGAAAAACATTTTCTGACATGGAGATTAGACTAGAGTTGCTGTCTGGAAGTACTTAGCTGTAAATTCACATGCTCTTGGCTTCTAGCTTGTTTTATCTACTATGCGTTTAGCAGAGAACCTTTGGCTTTGTTCTAGTTTTGCTTACAAGGTGAAGTCTGAAGTGACTCACTAGAAGGATATTAGACAATTGTGAGAGCAAAATCATGCATGTTGGGCAAATCTGGAGACTTCTGTGCACTGATCATCCTGTGATGGCATGAATCCTAAATAAAAATGTTTTATTCTAATTTGGTTCTCATGTAAATCCCAGAGTAGTATCAAGCATCCGTGAGTTGGGGTTTCACTGGAAGCTGCAGTATTGGGTCCCAGGGCAGGAGGAGTATGGCATGGGCTGTCTACAGCATGCTGCTGCTCAAACAGCAAGGATGTTGGGGACAAGGTGGTAAAGCTGCTGTGGAGCCTAGCCCTTTTGGGAGTCCATCCCAGTCTCAAACTGTCCTGAGAAAGCTGCTGACCTTGGAGTGCCAGCCCCAGTCCCTTCTGCTGAAACTTTCAGCTGCTTTCCTGTGGCTGTGCTTGATCATGGTAGCTGAGTATGTGAACATCCAACCAGTGTCCTAACAGGAAAATCACTGGGCTTCTGGTCCTGCTTTCTAAGCAATGGAAGGATGCCTCTTGAAAATGGATGAAGCAATGTCTAGAGCATCTCAGGGAGGAAGGACCCCTTGTTCTGCAGTCTTAGTCTGAGAACAATGGGGAATTGTTTGGTTTGGGGGTTTGTGTAGTGTTTTGGGTTGGTTTGTTTTTTGTTTTTTGTTTTTTTTTTTTGGTGGGGGGAAAGAGCAGAAAAGTCTGAGTCCAGAAGGGTGGCAGCAGCAGTTTTCCTTTTAAAATAACTGAAGAGACTGTTCAGAAAGCTTGCAAATAGTTAAATGTATGCAGATGTTAACTGTATCCTAGGAGAGGATGCTGAATGGTTGTGGCACAGGAACAGGAAAGTCTTGCAGTCTTTGCAACTAAATGTATATGCACATAAACACTTGTTTTGGTATTCTTCAAGTTTATGGGATTATCCGGAAGGATTATCTCACCTGGTGATAATAAAATTATGTTGACTTATAAAAGTTTTTGTTGCTGCACTGAGGAGTGGCACTAACAACATTTTGTTCACAAGCAGAATTTTGATAATTATCTTCCAGACGTGGAAACCCAAAGTTAATAAACCCTTCTAAAGGCACTAAGACTTTTACAGTCTGTTTCATAGCCCTGCAGGAACCTGATAGAAGAATGATGACGGTGTGTTCACAAAACACTGCTGAGGGTACACACTGGTGTAAATTCACCTGTGTTCCCTTGTAGCTGATCTACTTGGATCTGTCTGGTCTGGCCGCTTGCAGGCAAACGTGTCTTGCTGGTTGGAGAGGAGGCAGCGGTGTGCCTGAGAGAGTAACGCAACCTGCCCTTCATGCTTGGCACTGTTTGGTTAGCCACTGCCAGGGAGACTGAGCCTGCTTTTTCTGTACCTACATTTTGAGAAAAACTAAAATGGAGATTAATTTGATATCTTGATTTGCAGATAAATCTCTTGACTAATTTTTGTCAGGAAGACTCTATTGCCAACACATTGTCATCACACATTTTCATCAAAACTTTTCTTTGGAATATTTGGATTTTGTGACAAAATGTTCTTACAATCATGTAAACTTGTCATGACTTCTCCACTGAAACATGGTTAAAAATTTGTTTGGTTTAAAACAGCACTTGGGATTGAATGCAGTTTTTTTGCTCAACCCAAACCAAAACTTTTTACTCTCACTTATTGAAAATTGTGGAGAACTGCAATAAATCCATGTTTGACTAGTCTTTGTGCCAAGCTCTGTGAAGCTGAGGTTGGCTCCAAGAGAGGCAAGAGGGAATGTAGGCATTCCTATGCAGATTGCTCTGACCTAAGAGATGGACTCTGCTTTTTCTCATCCACCTCTATTATAAAAAGTATAAGAAACATCTGTCAGAGAGGCCAGTCAGATCAATTCTTCTAAAGGCAAATGCTTTGGACAGTAGTATAAAAAATTATGTAGCTTATGTTTTTTTGTTTTTTGGTTTGTTTTTTTTTTTTTTTTTTGTTTTGTTACGCTTTTCCTTTGCTGAGCCTCTGCTCCACCTGATGTTCTTTTACGGATTGTCTCTTGCTGACTTTTCCCTTTCCCTCATAGTTTTGGTTCAATTGTTCTAAAACTAAGTAAGTGTGGCATGCTTCTTCCTCTGATCTTTCTGAAGATTTTCCCTTGTGAATATGTATGAAAAATACCTGGTTGGTTGCGTGAGCTGGATTTTATTTTTAGGTTGTAATAAAATTAAGGATGAGGGACAAAATTCTGATCCAGTGATGCCATAGGTAAACTCCCACTGGTTTCCAAGGATTCAGAATTGGCTGTAGAGGACTTAATTTTGCAAACCCAAGTGCTTCTGACGAACGCATTTGGTTCACTTTTTGCCAGGACTCTATTTATTTTCCAGTTCAGATGTTTATGCAAGTGCTCTCTGTCTTGCGAGACTGAAAGTGTCTGGATATTTTTGACAGTATAAATGAAATTAAATGCGTCTAGCAAATACCATCAACTCTAGTCAGCTGGAGAGTCTTATAAAGATCTCGTACCCTTATCTTGGCCAGCTCTGCTGCTCTGTTTCCCTGACTGTAGAAGATGCATGCTTATTGTACAAGCTCCCCACAGCTGCCTTCTTCATAGCACAGCTTTCCACAACTGTCACAGCCCTGTGCAAGGGCTTACCACCCCTTAACATGGTGCTTGGGGTGCCACGGTTGAAGCTAAAATGGCATCTATTTTTTACTTTATGGCATTTAAATTTACAGCGGGTAGAAATGCTCAGAGATAAAATCCAGTGTTATTTCAGATAGATAAATGATTTTTTGAAGCAAGGCAAGAAGTATTCTAATATTAGTAGCATGTATGTGTTATAAGCTGAGTAAAACATATTCGGAGTCCGTGTCTGCCCTGAAGGTCTTGCAGTGCAAGTGTTGAACTAGTGTTATTTATGTTGATACTGTGATAAGCAGTGTGTGCAACAATTTTTACTATTGTATCCCATGTACTAAAAAGACAGTAAAATACATCCTTATGTTTCTAAATGGAACAGTAACCTCAGGAAAACTTGCTTCTAGCAGCTGAGTATAGGAGTGTTATACAAGGCAGAACAACATCTACAAGATAGTTTATTAGATTGTGTTTGACTCTAGGAAAGTTTTGTGTCTCACTGTCTGTCATTCACTGCTAGATACAAATTTTGCGCTTACAAAAATTATAGCATTGATTTTGCAAGGTATATCACAAAACTGATGTCAGTGTAGTGGTCCTAAGAATTAAACAAAGGAAAATGTGAGTAAGACAATGACTCCTTCAAGTGTTTGCTTCAGAAACTTCAGACTAAAAAAAGATAAAAGCCTTAATGAAAAAAGTATATAAAGTGACTTCACTATCTTTCTAATAAATCACCGTAGGCAAGAGACAGTTCCATAACAGGGAGGCTGGAGCAGTGTGACTTACTGGCTCAGCAAACAAGTACACATGGACTAAGGCCCGCAGGTCTGTAGCTGAAAATTTCAAAGCAAGCTACGTTGTGGGGAAGGAACTCTGCAGGTGATGTTCCCTGTAGACCTGCTACTGGATGACTCGTGCAGCCGTAAATTACAGCCTGACAGGTTGCCATGCAAGCCTTGCAGTGAGAGTCCAAGTGAGACATTTTTATTGACACATAAATAGAACTTTTAAACAACTTTCGAGGTCACTAGTATTTAAAATCGTATCACTTACGAGCAATAAAGTTACAAAAGAGTGAAATAAATTTTAATAGAGTGTAGAAATATAGCATTTAATAACTACTTGTCTTCAGGTGACACTTGGGTTGTCTTTGAGAATGGCACTTGTTTTTCTGCTTAAAAATCTCTGCTCTAAAGGGTGGATCCAACCATGCTGTGCAAATGTTGTTGGCTTTACTCCAGTTAATCTCATCTTTCCTACGGTTTGATTTCCTTGTTTTCTATGCAGCGCATGAAGGTGTGGATGACACGTTTAACCAGCTTGGCAGAACTGCTGCACTCATGACACTTTACCCAAAAACTTCGTTCATTGTGTAGAATCAAACACTGTCTTTCAAAATCATGTTGTCTTACACTTTGTATTGCTCAAGTAGGAAAGCACGTTTGATATGCAGAGCTAATGAGTTGAAGAGCATTTGGTAAAGAATTGTTTGAATGTGCAAATGTCTGATTCCTTATGCAGGTACCAGAATAATATCCGAAATTGAACATGCAAGCGTGAAGGTTTTTGCGCCAAAAGTTTCACAAATCCACTCTTTGTATAATGTGTGTTCCGTATCTGATGTCTGTACAGAGGGAACGTTTTAGTTTCATTTCCTTTCTGGACTGGCTTGACAAGTGAATGTGGAAATTTCCACTGTCTTTCTGGATGTGCACAGTGTTCTTCATTATTTTTCTGTCTACCGTTATTACAAGTCATAGTTCTGTGTCAAAACTGAAACACTGCACAGAAGCAATAGCAGGAAATCTAGGAATACTGAACCTAAAAAGCCA
Organism: Nestor notabilis; assembly: GCF_000696875.1. Taxonomy (NCBI): domain Eukaryota; kingdom Metazoa; phylum Chordata; class Aves; order Psittaciformes; family Psittacidae; genus Nestor; species Nestor notabilis. The sequence continues at coordinate 5,694 of NW_009937832.1, forward strand.
GTTTTAAACTTGTTAAGCCATTGCACCAAGAAGTTTAAGACATCTTATTTAGATCTCTTCCTCTCTGCTTTTCTAGGCATCTAACACTATGCTGCTTTTCCTGCTGTTTCCTGGTTGGGTTTGTATTTTTTTTTTTTCGATGTAGTTTCTGTGGTCACTGCCATGTGTGCAGCAGTCAGCACTTGAATTTCATGTGCAAGGTCTATTGCCTACATTTCATCAGCTTGTGATATGATTTTGAAACTTTAACAGATTGTAAACAGAGATCAAAATATCTTCTTTATATACATGTATGTATATAGATCTTCGTAATTCAGTAAAGACAAGCAATATTCTGAGGAATTCGTGTGTATCAGAATTACTGCAGCTACTACAAATCAGTGGTTTTAATTATATAACTGCTCTAATTAGATTTCAGATGGCAGCTGAGACATTATTGGTTAAGACATAGAGAAATGATATCTAAGAAAATCATAGCTGTTTTCTTTGTGGAATACATCAAGATTTCATTTCCCTGCCAGTTCTGTGATAATTGGGATTTTTGTTTGTGTATGAACCATTATCTTTAATGTTTTAAAATTTTCAGTGTATTGGTGAATGCTTACTGTGTGCACCAGGATCAATCCACCTCTTGTGCTTTCAAAATGATTGAGTTGATTGGTGGTGTCTTGTATAAAACAACTCTTTATACAAATACAGGGAAAAGTACATTTTAAATGTACTCAGAAACTGAAGGGGCTTTTAACAAACTGTGAAAACTACATGTCAGCTTGAGGAAAGCTGTGCTTTGTGTCAAGTTGAATGACAGGAGAGCTGAGTGAAGGGAGTTCTCCCTTTTCTTTCTGAGCTCACACAGTTCGTATCAGTATGTCTCTCTTCCTTGGTGCTTTAATGAGTTTGACCATTTGGAAAAATTCTGATCATTTGCTCCTTTCCGTGTGCCCCCAGTCAGCATGATACTACAGGGCAATCCAAGCACAATTTATAGTATCTACATTAAATTTCAGTGGAATTGAAAATTATATTATGTAGCCATAGCCTGGAAATAAAGCTTTTCCATAATTTCTTTCTTTCTCACATGATTTTTAGTTGGTATTTCCATATTAAGACAAGTTAAAGTTAAGCGAGATTGTGTACTTAAGGATGTGTCTGCATAAGTCAGTTGTGCAAACTGCTGTACCTGCACCTGTGCATGTCTGGGTGCTGATGCCATCCTGCTGACCTGTGGGGCAAACTTGGACCTGCCTGTCTTGGTGTGTTGGGACATGTCAGAATGGGGCTCTGGGCAGGGACACTCCGGGATAGGTACAAGTCAGTAACTTTTAAGAGTGGCTGAAAGAAAATGTTATTGGTTCTGGACCAAAACCATGGTAGGGATGTTTTTGGATCAAGTTGGTAGACTATGTAAGTGAACCTTTTACTAAGAAGCTCATACTTGGTGCTCTGCTGCTTTCTACACTGTAAGAGTACTAGAATTTGGTTTCTGTTGATGTCAGTGGTAATAAACTGCTATCTTGTATCCTGTACCAGTCTCCTGAAGATAAATTGGTAGTAAAATACAACTGTAACCTTCCTTACCTGTGCTGAAATGACTGATGTTTCAAGGGGAAGCTGAAGGCGTGCTCATGTGCTGCTGTGTGTGCTGAGTGCCTGCAGCAGCGACCATGTAAGATTCGCAATTCAGGGAGCAGGCTTCAACACTGGTGGTAGGGAGAATTGTGGCTTTCTGTGTATAAGTATCTCAAGGCTTGGACTGCTTCATCCAAAACAATGTGGATGAAGTTTTCTCTGCTATCCATTAGTAAGATTCCTCCCAACATTCTCATGTTCTCAGGCCACTGTCCATCATATTTGAAATATCTTGGCAGTCAGATGAAGTTCCTGATGACTGGAAGAAGGAAAATATAACCCCCATTTTCAAGAAGGGGAAGACCTGGGGAACTACAGACCAGTCATTCTCACCTCTGTGCCTGGCAGGATCATGGAGCAGATTCTCCTGGAAACCATGCTAAGGCACATGTAAAACAACAAGGTGGTTGGTGATAGCAAACATGGCTTCAATAGGGGAAATCCTGTCTGACCAATTTGGTGGCCTCCTACGATGGGGCTACAGAACTGATGGACAGCGGCAGAGCTGTCTCTAAATTGGAGAGACAGCAATTTGATAGATGGACCACTTGGCGGAAAAAGAACTGGCTGGATGGCCGCACACGAAGAGTTGTGGTCAACAGTTCAGTGTCCAGCTGGAGACCAGTAACGAGCACCTCCTGTATGAAGACAGGCTGAGAAAGTTGGGACTGTTCAGCCTGGAGAAGAGCAGACTGTGTGGAGACCTCATAGCAGCCTTCCAGTATCTGAAGGGGGCCTATAAGGATGTTGGGGAGGGCCTCTTCGTTAGGGACTGCAGTGGTAGGACAAGGGGTAATGGGTTTAAACTTAAACAGGGGAAGTTTAGATTGGATATAAGGAAGAAGTTCTTTACAGTGAGGGTGGTGAGGCACTGGAATGGGTTGCCCAAGGAAGCTGTGAATGCTCCAACCCTGGTGGTGTTCAAGGCCAGGTTGGACAGAGCCTTGGGTGACATAGTTTAGTGTGTGGTGTCCCTGCTCATGGCAGGGGGGGTGGAACTAGATGACCTTAAAGTCCTTTCCAACCCTAACCATTCTATGATTCTAGGAAACAACTGCTAAATTGACACAAAAATGCATGCAAATATTAAAACCAGTGTGTGAGGCTGTTAGTGGTGGAATCCCATTTTATGTCACTTGGAAGTGAGAGGCAACTGCTCTGGTTTATTCTGGTATATTACCAATGCTTTTTAAGGATACTTGATTATTGATAATCTCCAAACTGTGTTTCATTCAAACTACAGCTAGTACTGCAAAAGGAAAATGCTATCTCTAGCAATGCTTGGGCAACAGGACTCAGTTGAAGGAAGGACTTCCATCCTGACCCCCACTTTTCACACGTCTCTGCAACTTATTCTTGTGGGCATTGCAGTAAAAGAGCATGTGATTTGTATAAATTGAAAACACGACTTTGTGCTTTATGAAGGTACTGGTCTCACTGGTAGCTTCGAACTTGTCAAACTGAGGTTGTACAGAAATATAAAAATGGTATAATACTGTAAGTGTTGATGGAGATCTGTGCTTATCTATAGGAAATCCAGTAATTATTTTCCCATTAAAGTTGTCATTTTCCTGTTAAATCTTGGAACACTGGTTCATTTTTACCTTTATTATTTGGCATGTACAAATTGCATGTGCTGCAGTTTCAGCTGAAACCATGGCCACACAACCTGTTCCTTAGTTCAGTACTGCACTTCTAGTTATGCCAGTACAATTTCCTTAGCTCCTCTGCTGGCTTAAAGAATCCTGTATTATCAATTTTCAAGACACTTAAAAACTTTTGCTGGCTTTACTGCTTTAGTTGTCAAGAAAAATGTGCTTTTCCTCCTTTTTACTGTCCCCTCTTTTGTTCCCATCTATGGGTTTGGAAGTTAGCTGTAGGGAGCGCAAAGCTATTATATGAAAGTAATACTCTCTACTTAAGCAGGTAATTAATCTAGAATTACAATATACCAACAAAATGTTCTCAGTGGGTAACTGTTTCTTATAGATAGGGATAATGTAACAGGGCTCTTGCCTTGACTTGGCTTGAATACTGATGTCTGGGTGTGCTCTCTGGGAGCAGACATTAAACATTTGTATGAAACCTGACAGCTCTCGCATTCCTTCACTTAAGTGTACTCTGCTGTGCACAATCCTGTTTCTGGTGAAGCTGGCTATTACTGCTGTGGTTGTATTTAATAAAATTTTCTACCATGAAATATGCTGTGATCTCTCTTGGATAACTGTCAGCTCTAGTTCTTATCACACTTCTTGCTGTATATGCCTAGGTTCAAGGAAATGTTTGCCTATTTGGTTGATAGGCAGTTGGTAATATCTTTCTTCATTCTGTGCTTCTTTTGCTCAAGGCACATTGCTCAAGCATTGCTAGCAGCAATGCAGCACTTGGACTTTTGAGTCATAGCACTGTTGACATACTTTTCATTAAAAAATTGCTTAATGCGGGCTTAAATGTGGCAAATCTGTAATATATGCTTGAAAAGTCATTTCTCTCTGATTTGCATGGTAGTGTTGACACAAAGTGAGGGAGAAGACTGGGTCAAGGAATGGGCTGAAGGACTTGCATTGATTCCCCAGATCATCTCAGCATCTGTGCTCTCGTCTGTGTCTGCATCTCTCCAGGCTTCACTTTTTTGCCCATAGCTAGCACAAACCTTTGTAGGGTTTGAAAACCTTTTTGGATGTTTTTAATGGCTGTTGCCCAAAAATTGTTAATAAAAAGTGTGGAATGATGGATGAGCAATAGGCTAAGAAGCAGAAGTCATCACTATTAAGTGCATATGATATTGAAAGAGATTTATTATTATTACTATTATTGTTTCCTATTTCTACCTTGCATTTTCCCACCAAGTCTGAGGTGAAGTGTGAGTATGGATAGATATGACAGCATTTTCTTGCTGTGCTGTCAGTAGACTTTATTCAACAGCTCAGTGGCTGTTTCATTTTTTTTCACAGCATGTCTGCCTTCGTTTGTATAGAGAATCGTATTTCTTTTGATACTTAAGCACATCTACCATTTCTGAAGTAACTACCCTGAATGACTTTACAAGACTAATTGTTGGAGACAGTGAGAAACATGAGCTTTCATGGGAATTGTGCCACTGAACTGGAGTTCAAAGTTTCTGGCACTTTGGCTCAATTTTGGCAGGTGGGAATTTTTTTCCTTCTTCAGAAGATGGTGTGCTTCTCCTTGAAATACACTGGTGTAAGGTTGCGTGCAGCAGCACCAAGTTTGGTGACCTGGGAGGTTCCTTTCCTTTGTTTGTCTGTATTTCTGCTTACTTCTGGGGGGTTTTGTTTGGTTTGGAGATATATATATATATATATGTGTGTGTGTGTGTATTTTTTTTAACCAGGGGTAGGGGTAGAAGTAATCCTTTTAAGTTGAAAGTGTCACGGAGGTCTGTTAAATTTGAAAGAAGTTTTAGAGTATGGTTTATATAGTACCTATCTGGCCCTCTGGCTTTCAGCATTGTATGGGTTTGGTTTTGGTTTGGTTTTTTGGGTTGGGGCAGGGGGGTTGGTTTTTTTTCTTTCTTTCGGGTGAGACGATCATATATCAGCCCTTCAGATGCAAAATGTAGCAGTAACAGAAAAATGTTTGCTTTGGCTCTAAATATGTCTGGCATTTTCTCTAAAAGTGGATAATTGAGGGTGGGTGGAAATGTTGGCATTCTGTCAGATCTCTCTCTGGCTTAGTACTCTTAGTATAGAGCCCTCAAAGAACTTCAAAGAATCTGTAACAGACACAAATCTGTAAGGGCTAAAAAGCAACACCAAACATCAGCAGCAACTGCTGTTCTCAAAAGGGACATCCCTGGGAGAGAAGCTCCAGCTGCCAACTGAAGGCAGCTCAGGCAGAATTGCCAAAGGCAGGAGGCTGGGAAACTTTGAGGGAGGAATCTACCAGAAATTGATCTGTATAAACCTCAGAGGCCAGAAACAAGTGTTACAGCAAGTAGATCCCAGTAACACAGAATTACAACACATATTTAGTCACTGACAGACAAGCCAGGGAGCACTTGAATGTGGAGTGCAAATAATAAAGTATTTTATCAATAGTCCTTTAATACACAACCCAATAGCTAAAAATGAGAATTAAAACTTGGAAAATTATTTCTTTACAATAGCATCATATTAAAATCTTTCTGTATTTTAAGCCCTTAGGTACAAACTCACATAAGCATGACAGTGTCTGTGGTTTTTTTGTAGGCTTTCTGAGATGCTATTGTATGCCCCAAGTATATGTGGGGTTTTGTGTCTCTGGTTACGGGATGAGCTTTTCAGAAAAACAGTAAGCAAGAATAAAAGTAAAACTGACACATCCTCCTCCTGAGTCACAGGCTGCACTTGGAAATTTGATACGGTTGAAATACTGGTCTTAGTTGCTTAGTTGAAGCCAACAAGCAAATCAGAATTTCCTTATGTAAATCTTTCTGTTTTGGTGAAGTCAGTGGTGATCCAAGGAGTTCTGTAAGCCTGTCAGTATCCTGGGGGTTGCTGGGTGTTTTGTTAGTCCCTTAATATGACACTTTAACCTTAACTGTGCAGATGTTTGCTAGTGATGGTGCTCTTCCTGCTAATGGCTCTGATTTAGGTCACAATTTACAGTCCTCCAACGCACTTTATTTAACGTAGATGTTTTTAAATCCATAGTATACCCTATTTTCTTGCTCTCGTCTCTTGAGTGCTATCGGAAGTCCATGATTTTGCTTTGCTTTCCAAAAAAAAAGTCTTATAGATCTATCTAACCAGAAATATCATCAGAGTTCTTTCCCGTGTGTCAGCCTACACATTCTGTTTGTCCATTTTTGTGCTTGGACTGTTCCCTGGTCCTGTGCAGGGAAGCAATCTGTTTCTGCAGGTCTGCCTGCATTTGACTCTTCTCACAAGGTTTCAGGATGCCTCTGCAGGGCAGCAGCACCTCCTTAATTTCAAAAGAACTGTGTCAACTGAGGCCATAAAATGACAACAGTCCACTTTTAAGAGGAGGTTAGGCAAGGCAAAAGGGCCAAGGTAACTTTTTTTTCCCCTTTTAAATTAACAGAAAGTAACTGCAGTGAAACAGCCTCCTGAGCAGCCTCCAAGAGCAGCTATGTGCAGAGATGGGGATGCTGGCTGAGACAAACCTGGAGGCCTTTTTGGATTCAGATAAAACCCCTCTGGCTCCTAGCTTCCTGGCCTGGTCTGAGCTGCTGCCCTCCACCTGGAAGTGTCCAACTGGACTTGGCAGTGTTGGCTTAATGGTTGGACTTGATGATCTTGAGGGTCTTTTCCAGCCTAAATGATTCTATGATCCTACATGTGTAGGGTAGAAGTAGCTCACCTGTGATTACAAAGCCATTACTAGCCCTTTGCTGACACACCAAAGCAAGCATGAAGTACAAGCTGAGGCTGTGCTGGCTGGTGTGGGAATGCCAGTGAGTGTCAGGTGTCCTGTCTGCCACACAGAAATCTCTTGGGGGCTTGTCCATGTTGTACTGCTCTCTCCTCACTCTGCCATGGAGGAGAGACCAGAATATCACATGGACATTTTCCTGTGGAGGTAACCTGTGGAAGTGAGCTAGGAGAGAGCCTCTTCCACTTGCACAAACAGGTTGTGTTTAAATTGTTTGCAGGTGCCTGGCACAATGCAGAGTCATTAGGAGGCTGCATTTCATTTCCGGATGTGTTTTTTTTTTTTTAAAATAACTTGTACTTCAAGTCCAAGAGATTCAGGGAGTCTGAATGTCTGAATGACATGTCAAACACATTAGCTCATTCCCAGAGATAGAAGTTTTCTTGGCTTTGATGGTTGACTGGGATCTATTTCTCCTTTCTGATGACTTCTGAAAATCTGACAAAAGAAAGGGTTGATCTTGCTGCAACATTGTCACTCAGACCCTTTCCAGGTACCTGGGAAGGACTCTCAGAAGGCTGGGTGGAGGGCGGCAGCGCCTGGAAAAACACTCTGTGTCCAATCCATCCCTGGTGCACATCCACTGACTGACAACTTCTGGTCCCTGCCCTGTGGCAGGTGATGTTCCTCTCTCCCAGCAAAAACCAGAAAATATGATGGGGAAGAGCCTCTGAGATCAGTCCCCAGCCAGGTGGCTTTTCCCCCCCAGTACAGGGTTGCCACTGCAAGTGACAGATTAGAGCCCACTTGTGCCATGAGGCTGCAGTAATTAATGGCCAGTTTGCTTCTGGATGCAGCTACCAGCAAAGCACTCTGCTGGTCTCTCCACTTTAACTTAGGTTTTGTGATTGCCTCTAGAATAAACTTGTTTAGGGAGCTAAAGCCAGAATTTCTTTCTAGCCAGAAGGAATTCAGTCAATGGAAAAACAGTAAAGGTTTCTGGTTGTGGCAGTATTACAGTGGGGATGACAGCAAAAGTTCCTGCTTATTGCAGGAGGGATGAAGTTTCTGGAGAACTCAGAGTTTCCACTTAAATAAACTGTGATCATCTTATATTTTCCTCTTTGTGGCTTGAAGTAAGACTTCAAGATTATTTTTTTCCCTGTAGTTTTGTAGAAGCTAAATCTTCTGTAATGCACTTTAGAATTTTAAAAATATCATTTTTCTTGTAAAAATGCATTATATTAGGGTTAACAAAACCAGAAAGAATCTTTTTTCAAAATTGCCTGTCACTCAGAATTGCTCTGTATTTAGATTCAGTCCCACTGGACTTAAAACCTGGCATCTGTGTGTTGCTTACGAAGGGTGAAAAGCCCTTTTGCTGTGTGTGAACAGTTGCAGGTATGCTGTTCACCCTGGGGGCACTTTCTGCTGACCCTGATGAAAGCTGGATAAAGCCCCAAACTAACATACTTAATGCAGGCTTCCAAGAATCCTTTTTAACCAGGACCTGGCAGCCCACCTTCCCTGTGCATGCTGCCTGTGTGGCCTCTCCCCAGCAGCCTCTGGAAGGTGACGCTGGCTGTGCATGTGCAGCTCCTGTTCCCTGCTGCATTCCTGGGAGTGTATGGGATGCAGTGGTGATAATTGTCTTAGATGAAAATGTTATAAGAAGCTTGTGGAAGGATGCTAGCCTGTGATGAGCTGAGACAAGAAAAGCTGGTTGCTAATCACAGGGATTATTTAGGAAGTAAGAGTTATGGTTCTTTGATACAATTCACATTCTGGGACTTTGTCTGTGAAGCTTTTGTTCAGTCCTTTTTAGCAAGTCCTTGGCCAGATCCTAGCAGTATTTTCAGTCTTGTTAATATTCAGAATAATTTACTTGACTGTGCTAGATATTGGCGATGACTGTGGGTTTCCTTGCAGCTTGTTTTGTGCTTTTGCATGTGAGAAAACTATGGGATGTGCTTTCCAAAATGCTTTTGTAACTGGTTGGGGCACAAAGCAGTCTGAGCTGTGAGGGTGAAAGCTGCTGGGAATTCAGCAGGTACTGACATTCTGGTTTGCCTTTTTTACTTGGCTTCTGCAAAGAAGCAGTTTGCTTCACACTCCTGTCTTCATTATCCCATAGGCAAAATGTAGTCTTGGAAGCTATTTAACATCTAGAGAAGTGGTTTGAGAGTTATTTGCTTAGCTTGCACTATTGGAGTCAGAGATTATTTTAAAGGTTTTGGTGTATTATAGTTGCAGATAGATTTACTTCAAAACATCCAGTGAGAACTATGGGGACTGGCTCAGTTGTAATGGAGAAACCTGAGTCCCAGAGATGATGAGTCTCCTGAATTCTATTGCACTACTGCAATTGCAAATACATTGAAGTCGCTTCACCTTGAGAATCTTGAGTGTTTTGCTGGAGACTGAGTAGGAATTCTGCAGCAGTGCTGCAACTAGCTGGACACTGTAGGTGTTTTAAAACAGAATAAATGTCTCTGTAATGATCCTTCAGTTAATAAACACTAACACTTGGTTATTGTGTATCCATGTTCTTAATACTTATTAAAATGATCTGACATTGCAACATTTCTCAGTTATTCTGATGTTAAAGCTCATGTGTATTAGTTCTAAGCACTAATTTACTGAGAATGAATAACATATTTCCCACTGAAAATAGTCATGTTACTCTGGCCTTTTTCCTGGCAAACAGGTAGATGGTGAAAGTATGATAGAGAGGTAGTCCTGGTTATCCCTTGGGAAAAGCAGTTTGGCTACAGAAAGGAACATCAGATTAATACGTACTGTGACTCTCTTGAAATTCTTTATGTTCAGCCAGCAGTAAAATAGGAATAAAGACTAAGGAAAAAAAAATAAATCCCATATCCCACTTACAAGGACTTACAGAAAGAATATCTAATTTTTTTTTTCTTTTTTTCTTCTTTTTTTATTTTAAACTTCATGGAAGATTTCTCTAAGCATATTGGTTTTGTAGTGAAAATTCTTGTCACTACATTCAGTTTCAATCTTTACAGCTCTGAAAGTAATAAAATGTGAAGGAAGTGATCTAAGAAACCCTAATGTTTAGTCTGTGGGAAGTTGTTGTAGGTCACAAGTTCCCATTAAAATAATAATGATGACCAAACAACCACCATTTGAAAACTCATCATTTTCATGTTTTTACAAGTGACCCTGGACTTGTCCAGACTGCATTTCAGGGCAAACTATAGCTCGCCAATCCCTAAAGCTCTCCATGGTGGTTATTAGGCTGTTAGAAAATAAGGCAGGATACAAAGCTGGGAATTACTGTACCATTGCTTTATATTTGTATTTGTAGGTGCAGTTTGATGCTGTTTGGTTGACACTTGAGCTGAATTTTACATGTGAAATGTACTGCAATACAAACTGATCTTTTGCCATGTCGCTTATGGAGCTCTGATGCTAAAATGAATGTTCAAAGGCACATAGGTAGGGTTTACCAATGTGATTATGGCTCAGTAATGGTCATCTTGGAGATGTGTCAGAAATCTGATTTTTTTTAATTTTTTTTTTTTAATTAAAAATGCATTACAGGACAGGAAAATCAATGTACTTCCTTTTTTCATTTCTGTAAAAGAAAGAACGAGGGGGATTTTGAGGTTTGCCAACCCCAGCTGGCGCCCCAGGGAGTTTAACAAAATGCACTTTTTCAAAAAAAACCAACCAATCCAAAACCAACCAAACAAAAAACCCCACAAAACAAAAAACCCTCAAACAAACAAAAATCAACCAGGAGCTGCTGTTCAAGGAATGCAGGGGGAAAGGCTGCTGGTTCTGCCATAGGCTGTGTGGTGCATTCTGGACAGAAGGGCTGTGGTACCTACAGGCATGGTGGGTACCAGGTCCTCTGTATCCAAAAAGAGAAATGGGCTCCAGAGGGGTCTCTGGTGTGATCTGCAATATTTCATATATATCTTGGCTGGCTGTGCGAGTGCCTGTGGCTGGGGGGGGTAGTGCTGCCAGGCTACAGTGACCTTGTGGGCATGGCATTTCTAGTAGTGTGGAGATTGGGGAGTGCAAGCAAGAGATGGGTGCCAGGTGTTGTGTGCTCATCAGCTCACTCTGACTGAGGGTGGGTGGGAGATGAAGGACGGGAGGGAGATCCCTGAAATCTTAAATGGTAGGTATGTTTATAACATTTGATTTATTCTTTCTTATTTATTTTTTATATGTCATAGTTATCACTTTATATTTCTTCTTTCGGCCCAAGTTAGCAAAACATAAAAATGAAGCAATAATATGAATATGTTTACACAAAACGGGTTTTCCTCTAATAGTGTGTTTAGTGAGGCCACATATTTCTGCTTTGGCTTTAAATGGCTTGACTTTTAACATCAACCAAATGCTTTCTGCAGTATTATTTTCTTTCAGTTTTCACACAACTTTGGATTGAAAGATGGAGCTACGGTAAGTGGACCTTACTTAAATCTTTGCTCTTTTGGACCTCTACCACTGGTGAGATCATTCCTGGAGGGATTTCTACCATTGTAGATTGTTATTTTGGTTGTGAACAGTCGGAAGTAACCCATGATCCCAAATGCTTTGCAGGGTATTTTGAGAAAATACACTGCTGTTATCTAGTATGGCTACTGACATTCAGCTCTGCTGTGTTTGAAGTGTTGTTCAGAACTGTTCAGCTTCCCCTAATGCACTAGTTTTTACTGCACATTTCATCATGGTGAGTGAACTGGTTTGATGAGTTCAGTTTATTCAAACCTCTGTAATTCTCAATTTCAGTTCATTAAAATCTGTGTGGCCTGGACTTCCCTAAGATTTCCACTACTCCTCAGCTTTAGCCTGGCTGCAGCTCCTGGGAGAACATTGATTCAGTATGCCTGGATCTGGCTGAGAGTAGGCAGTATGCAGACATGTGAAAATGATGGAGGGGAGGAGAAAATATGTATCCAAATGAGAATATCTTGAGTTCTTGTTTCAAATGGGTTTTGTTTCATTTTAGCTGAATGAATGATTTTGTAATAAATTGAGAGAATAATCAAAACTAGAATGTTAGTGTTAGACTGGCTTTAAAAATGCATTTATAGTGAAAATAGCATTTCACAATGATAATCTTCGTGGAAACATGAAGTTGAAATCTTTACTTTTGCCAGTTCTGTGAATGCATTGTATATGTGATATCTGTGGGACATGCAGTGACTGCTCAGTCTTATGGTTTTGAATTTTATTCTAACTGAAAGTTAGTAGCAAAGTGCAGTTTAAGTCTTTGTAATACAGTTGCTGCTAAAACCAATTCCTGCAAGCAGAGAAATTACCCAGGATCTTTCAGAGCCCTTCCATGGTTTAATGATGGTAATGCCATTTTCAAATACTACCCATAGGATGAACCTTCTGTTGGCACACGTTGAATGTCACCATCATTTCTTCAGAGTATTATGATGTTCCAAAGATCAGTAAGGTGATTTTACAACATGTCAGAGTTGTGTAATTTACCTTGGTTGAGCCTATGTTTTTCTACTTGGGCATAGTAAGAGTTTGAATACATACTGCAGATTGACGTAGGTACGACTTCAGTTGGTAAGTAATTGCCAGACCAACATTTTTAACTTCCTTTAACCTTTCTTTCACAAATAGAAATGCCAAATGTTTGTGGCATTTTGGCTAAATGTCTTTTTTTGCATTAAAAAAAGAAGTCTAAGGTCTTTAACGTTTTCAGCAGCTGCTGAGAATTACTCCTGGTTATCTTCCTTTCCTATTCACAAGAGGAACCAATTAAGAAATTCAAGACTTGCTGCTTCAAAAATTAAAGAAAACTTTGCTATAAATGAGGCCTGCACAAAAATGTGGTCTTTGTTCTGTAAAGCAGGACTTGTTCATGTAAGGTGGACGCTTTTGCAAATCACTACTGAAAGGTATGCACATGACACCTTTCCTCATATGCTGGAGAAATAGCTGTGGGGAATAAACATGAATGAAAAATAACTCTGAGTGGGGGAAAAACTATGAAATAAACCTTACAGTGAGGGGCAAATTGTGTCTGTAATAATCATATGAATCAGACAGCAAAACTGTTTCTGCTAGTTATTTTTTCCTCCAACATCTGGAGTGCCAAACTGCAGAACAGGCTTTTGCTTGCTTTATTACTGGATGTTTATAAGAATGTTGCTGTGGCCATGTTTGTCTGTTATTAAATGCTGTAAAGATTCACCTTTAGAATAGTTGCACTGATCATGGGTTATATTGAAACTTCTGAGGCAACTGGGGGAGGCATTCACAACCTTCAGAAAGAATTCCTGGTTAAGCTTGTTCTGGTTTCCCATGCCACCCTGCATGATGTTTAAGGGTTTGGTATATTCTCCTCTGAGAATATCTGGGGTATATATTTTGTTTAGTAATAGGCTTAGTAAATTTTAAACATTAAGCTCGTTAAACATTAAGCTCGTTAAGCTAACGTAGTGTCTTTGCAGATAGTCTGTTGTGCTGTGTCATTGATCAGTAGGTCAGGAAACAGCAGAATTCTGGCTAATGAATAGCTTGGTAGTCAGTACAGGTCAGATACACAGCTCTGGGGAGCTAAAATCCAAAGCAAATGTACTGAGTAAGCTTCTTAACATAATGTGAACAATTAAGCAGATTAAGTCCCCCAAAAGTCAACACTTATCCCTTATTCAGCACGTATAATGTTTAGACTAAAATACTGTTTAGTAAAGCAAGATCTTTAAAAGATATGTTAAAAACAATTTTTTTTCACTGTTATCCTCATGGACTGTTAATTTGGACCTTTCATACTTGAAATGCAGCTGGGTATGGTCAGGGTAGGCAACATGCTGCCAGAGCTGAAAAATACTGGGGTCATATTTGTGGTATCACAAAATATGCTGTCTACAAACATTCCTGTGAGAATAAATTGGGAAATAAAAAATGAGCATTAATGTGGGGAAAAACGATGTGTAGACCCAAGGCTCAGGACCAATGCTTTCAATATGTTTTGTTTCGTGTTCCATTTAACTTATTGTCTTTGTTTATGAATCAAGTTGTAATTTGAACAACTGACCATATACCTTCTCATAGTTCATGCATAATACAAAATAATTTTAGAATATTAGACAAGCAAGTTGTCAGCACTTCTTTATATTCCCTTTACTTTGAGTGGGCAACTTAAGCTCTGAAGTCACTTATTTTTGGAGATACATAGTTTAAAATTCCTGATCGGAGTCAATCAGTTCAAAGTGGATGCAAATGAAGACATTGAGGGGATGCTGAAGTGTGAGCTGGAGATATCTTTGAGGGTATTTGCATTACCTCTGATGCCTCAGCTCCTGAGCAAATTTGATGTTGAGTTCTTGGTAACTGCTTGTGTGAGTACATCGATAGGACTGCTCCAGGAATGCCTTTAGTCTGTCCTTAATTTCTCAAACTGTAATGCTGCTCATTTCAAAGCAGACTGATGGGGAATGGTTGTACTGAGGTTTTTTTGTTTGGTTGGTTGGTTTTTTGTTTGTTTGTTTTTGTTTTGGTTTTGGTTTTTTTCCCTAACTTATGTTCCAAAATATTTGAGTGTGCTTCCTGGTTTATTCTCCTCGTGTAGCTTAGGAAGTTGTAGTAATTAATGCAGACTACCTAGCGGACATGACCAATTTGTTTGACAGGAGACATCTTCATCTGTTTCTAGACTCTACCTGTATTAGCGGAATACACTTTTAAATAATAATTAATGCATGTACAGTTGATTTAGTATCTGTCAAAAATTGTGTGAGGTATCAATCCCAGGAGTGAAGAGTTCAGGGGGATGAAAGGAAGTGTGCATGTATCCTTTTTCAGCTGTTAACAGTAAGTTTCTAAGTCAACGTAACCTTTTTTCTAAGTGCTGCCAAGTGGAGAAACTGGGCTAGCTGCTGCCTTTCCCAGGAAAAAGTTTTTGCAATCAGGAACTCATAATTCGAATCAAAGGATGTAGAGCTCCATGCAGCTCTGTTATGAGATGTACAGGCTGCTGAAAGGAAGATGTTTGTTCAGTCCGAGCTTTTGCTTTATTAAACTAAACACTAAAAACTATAGAAATGGTGAATTGTTACCATAGATAGTTTGTACTGTATTTTCAAATATCTGTCTTTCTGTAGATACCTCATGTGATGCAGAGAAATAAGCCAAGGAGTTGCAGGTTTTTGTCCTTTTGGCACCATGGTTATAGCTGATCATGCTTTCACATGTTTCAGGAAGGTACTACCCTGACCAATTTAATCTGTGTTGACAGCTCCATTGCAGCAAGGCTGTTTGGGGAAGTGTTTACACTTGGTTCCTTTTTCCTTAGGAGTGGCTCGCTTCCTTTGAATAGTCTTAAATTTCAAATTGAAACACTTACTGAACAGACTCATAAGGAGTGCTGTCCTGGCAGTGGATATCTACACACTAGATATCTACACACAGTGGATATCTACACACTAACTTGTGCATGGGGCAGTGGGAAAAGTACTTGGAGTCACATGGGTAATAATCTGCTCAGTAGTGATGTCCTGCAGGGTGCTCTTATGGTGACAAACAGCTCCGGTATGTCCATGTGGCCAGCCTCGGGTACCACCAAACTGCTTTCCATGCCGTCATACTCAGACACAGAGTTTTCAGGAACTGAGAGCAGTAGAGTGAGACAGGTTTGTGTTTCAGCTGCTTGAGTATGTATTTTCAGAGCAGGTCATAAACAGCCATGCTGACTTCAGACAGCATTATGCTAACAGGGAAGTTGGCATGGAAATTGGTCTCTCTCCATTGCACTTGTCTGCAGGAGACATAAACCAGAGCACCTGTGATAGTGCGCTACCCTGCAGACACGGTGCTCTCAGCTCTGCCAAACCCGTGGCATGCCTGCAGAGCTGTCACTTTTGGTAGGCATGTTTCTTCCTCATTTAACTTGCCGAGTTAAAAGCACATGGATTTTTTTGCATGTGTGTTTGCGAACACAGTCTAGCGGTTACTTTATTTCAGGCCATTCATTTGTTACTGCTGAAGAGTCTGACTTATAAAAGCTGGCCAAATTCTAGGAGGTGACAAAACGAAGAAAATCTGCTGGAGAAAGTGGGAACTGTTTCAGATGAGCACTTCCCTGCTGGCCAAAGATTGCCTGGCCTGTACCGGTACAAGCAAGCTATGAACAGTTTCATGTAATTTCTTATTTCCTTGTCAATTAAATTCCTGATACAACTGCATACTTGTTGTAGTAAAAATTAGATACAATATAAATGGTTACTTTCTGATAGTCCTATTCCCTGTGGTTTTAGCTGCTTAAGAACAGCATCAAGGAGGCTCTCAAGCATACTACAATCCCCATGACTTTCTTGCTAATTTAGGCGGAAGGGAGCGGGGGCAGAGAGAGCAACGTGTCCTCAAGCTGTACAGCACTGGCTGCCTTCCACAACGAGTTTGGAGAAGAGCTGGGACATTCCCAGCAGAGCTGGAGGGATGCCTTGGCAGGACAGACTGTGTCTCTGTGTGCGATCAGTCTACAGCATCCTGTAATCCCATTCCAGTGACTGATTTTATTGGACTTGACAGCTTTTCTGACCCTTTGGATCTGTGTGAGTCAGGGTTATCATGAACTTCCCCCTCTGAATTTGTAGGTTATAATACCAGGAAGGAACCTGCAATCGTTTATCTGACCTCATGCACAGCGCAGGATAATGGGGCTGCCCCGAATCAGTGGTCTTGTTGGGCCCCTGGAGCCGTAGGAAAGAATCAGTCCCCATGCACTCCAGAGCAAATGGGAACTCTCTCTATAATCTTGTCTATATTCTTCAAAAACATCTCGGTGTTTATTTTGAAAGCTAAACAGCAAAAATAACTAAATTCTGGTTTTCATCATGCTTTTTTCTCATCTGCTATTGAAATAGCATTTCAGAGCTTCTTTGTTGTTTTAACAGCAGTTTAATCCCCTCAAATACCATTGCAACTCATTTAGAAAAATATATAGACCTTTGTTTGAATAATGTCTCTTCCATTCATCATCCTTGGCATGCCCATGGGCTCTGCAATCCCAAAGCACTATTAATTTCTGATTTCAGACTTAAATATATTTCTGCATGCATATGTATGTATATGTACAGTCATAAATTCAAATGTATGTTGGAATAAACAAACCTAAACACTCATTTGCTGAAAACATTTATCAAATTGTTTCTTTCCTTGTTAGCAGTCTGTCAGGCAGTCATTCCAGTTTCAAAAATGACTGCTTTGGACTTCAAATTAAAGCAGTGTTGTTAAGATTTATGTAAGATTCTTGCTGATCATCCCACTGGTCTCTAGTGGTCCCTCTTCCCTGGGATGTAGAATCTAAAGTTTTCTGCAATCTGTTTCTGGATCCCAAATTCAAGCATTGTGCTGCTTGTTGTTAAAATGAGAAACTACGTGAAAACCAGGACTATGTGAACATTCAGAAGCTGGAAATGAAAGGTGTCAGCAAAATAGTTCTCTTCTTCTAAGTTTGGGTTTCTTAAGTTGTTTTGAACTGTGAAACTTAAGGTAGAACAGAAATTGGTGAAGGTGGTTAATAGAATGTGTAAATTTCTGGTTTAATGTGATTTCAGTTGAGGGAGTTAATTGTCTTGATCTACCTCCAAAGCAGAGTGGTTGAGTGACATGCTTCTTATGAAATAGTGCACCTACATAACAGCTCTGCAGCTTTTCTCTGATAAGCATTTTTCTTCACTTAGGAGGTTAAAAAAAAAAATATAAAAATCTCACATGCTGCAGTCTTCTATTTGACTTGTTTCTTCAGGGAATGAGCTGAACACCCATCACAATCCTCCTCCTTGTCAGCTCCAAGGCAGAGGGATTCCTCTTTACAGGATCCTGGGGTGAGATTGCATGGAGCAGGAGGAGCATGGAGTACAGGAGGTGAGGAGGTGGAAGGCTTCTGGCTGCTGCCAGCCTCCATGGGTGGTGTGCGTGAGTTGCTTTGGGCTGCTCCTTGTAGTCAGTCCTCTTGCAACCTGTGCGCAAAGAAATGAAGGAGATGCAAAGAATACTTCTCTTTTAACCCTTCCTGTCTTTGGTGGGGTGATAATATCTCATTGTCAAAACATCGAAAGAAAAATATTGATTTTCTGAAAGCTCCTGTTATCTTAGTCTGATATATTTAGATTGAGTTGGAAAATGTTTTGTTGTATACTTTAGTGCTTTTATGAACCTGGTATATTTCTGGAATTGCTGCTTTGTCATGTACTCAGAAGTGCTGCATGTGTTAAATTTCAGCTTATTTAAGTTTCAATGATTTTTTTTTTTTCAGTTCAGAGTATGAATATATCCTCACATAAGACATTTGTTTCCATTTATGCAACTTACAATTTAGTAATAAACAACAGATGGAAAAACTGTGTCCAAATTCTCTTGTTTAAAACATCTTGTGAATGCCATCTCTTCATTTTATAAAACCACGCCAACTTCCAGTTCTATAAGAACATTAAAAAGTATGGGTAGTAACAATGGAGAAGTAGAAGTAGAAATAACTGACCGAAGCTTAATCAAGTGATACAAAATACAGTACTAGCTTCTGAATATTAAACCAAAAGCTGTTAAATTCCACGTGAATCCCGTCATGTCCATTCATCTCTAAACTAGTATTTTCAAACCTATTCTGTAGGGATTGGGTGGATATGTAAGAGTCTTCTGGGGCAGAAAAAGGATGTATGAAAAAGTAAGCCAATTTTGTTCTTTCTTTCAAAAATAGGATTCACTGTTCACCCATTCCTGTTAAACACCACCTTCTAGTTATCTGCTGGCTGGGGACAGCTCTGGTCTGGTAACCTAAACCCAAGACTGTGATAAGGTGAGGGGGCTGGGGCTTTTCATTGCTCCCTTCCCTCCTGATACTTGGCAGTGTCTGGGCTTCTTCCCTGTGCACTGAACACTTGCTGCTGCTTTGCTGGCTAAGAGCTGCCTCAGGTAAAAGTAAATTAAGCAACTGCTCAAGGCAGTAGCTGTGAAGACAAAGATCCACATCCTCACTTGCTGAGGTACCTGTGTCCTGCCTGTGGGAAACCTGGTTTAGGGCATGTCCCCAAAAGATGGGGTTGGTTGGGTGTGGACAGGTGGGCATGACTGCTCTTGAGGGAATGACGGACAGAAGAGGGGAAAGCTGTTGCAGGTGGACAGCAAATTTGATGGTGTCATCTCCCTGCTGGGCAGCAGGTCTCCTCCCTTCCCCAGCTGAGGGATGAAGGTCCTTCTGGTGTCTGGTGATGCTTTGATCTCCTGCTGGTGCCCCTGCTTTAGGCCTTGGTTCTCTCCCATCATAGATGTTCTGAGGTTTGGCATACAGAGGATTTGTCCTCACCTTTGAGCAATGAAATACTATTTTGTCTCCAGTGTTAAGAAATCTTGATCCCCTATGGTGAGGGGCATAAACCACAGCCTCTTTAGTTTACTGAGGAAAGGCTGGAAGACAATTCAGTTGTGGTGGGACAAACAATATGGTACCATGAAGCTCTTGAACTTGTTGGTATGAAATGCAGATATTGGAGCAATGGAAAATGCAACACCAGAGAAATGGGACAGCTTGCCTTTTGAAATGCTTCAGTTTGTTGCTGAACAAAATGCAGCAGTTGAGCAGTTAGGGTTTCATGGGTTAAGTCAAAAATAGCCATTGCTTAAATTCTTAATGTCAACAAGCATATATCTAGGTTTGGTGTGGATTTTCTTTCATTTACTTTAATGTTTTGTAATAAGCTGGTTCCTAAATAACTTATTTACTGTATGTTCTTGTGTTGGATAAAGACCTTGTTACAGCAGATGTGGGGTGCTGCCTTTCAAAGGGTACTTTGAGCCACATACTGTTCTAACTATATCATTTGTTTGTCAAATGTCCATCGGAGGTATTAAAGGACAGAAGAATGACTTCTTGCTTTTGACTGCAAGGTAGCTAGTTGTCTCACTGAAGGGAAACACGGACAATATTTACTAGCTCCAGTGTTGCTTTGTGTCCTTTTCTGTTGTCCTCAACTATCTAGGTGACGCTTGACCTGCTGAAGGAAGGACTTACAGAACGGATATTTCTCACTGGGTGTTGGATGCCAGTGAGTGCCGTTATTTGGTGGAATGGGCAACTTCTGCAGTGCTGTGCTGCCTCCAGGTGGCTTTTCAGTTTATTTCCAAAAATACTGTACAGGAACAAAAAATCACTTTGTGTAATACAACTAAATAGTGTGTTTCTGCTTTTCCGTTTGTGCCTTTATGATGGCCACAGCGGCAAGCATCAGCAGTGCTGGCAGAGGTGCCTGGGACGTCTGCCCTCCTCCCACAAAGCTGGGGACAAGTTTCTGCCCTGCCAGGCCAGCTGCCTACTGCCACCTGTCCCTTGGACAGTAGCTATTTTTTCCCCTCATCTCCCTTCAAGGTCCATGCCTCCTGCCTTTAGCTCCTGGAGCTCTGCCCGGGTGGATTGGGTGCCCATGGCTGACTGTCCCCAGCCCTTACATGCCTGTTCTGGCTAGCATGGGGCAGTGACATGCCCTGATCCCTGCCACCTGGGTGGGTAACTGGTGCATGATGAGCCTGCTCAGGCATGGAGTCTGTTTGCTTCTTTCAGCCCCTGGCTGCTATTTTCATAAGCTGTTACTCCACACCCCAGTGAAGATGTGACCCTTCTCAGCATGGATGTATAAAAACTCCACAGTCATCACCGGATAAAATTAGCATTTCCCTTAACAGTGGGGCCACCCTGGCATCCTGGGGGTGCTGAAACCATCAGGACTGCACCTCAGTCCAGTGAGCACTGCACCGGTGATGTGCCTAGCATGCGAGGTTGCGCACAGGTAGTGCAGACCCCCAGTGACACAGCCTGGGGAAGGGCTGTGGGTACAGTGGGGGCAGGGATGGAGGTGTTCCCAGGAAGGCTGACTGGGGCCACCAGTTCCTGTTAGTGTCCCTAGGCCAGGACATGCATAGGCAACTGTCCTCTGTGACCCAGGAGTCCTCAGCTATCATGTGCTAAATGTGTCTCAGTCAGGCTTGGTATGAGGGCCATTTAGACAATCATTTGGGAGAGCTGCATGTAGTTCATGAAAATGATACACAAATTACCACCACACAGAACAGCTGTAGTTAAAACTTAAGGCAGCAATGGTGTGAGGGAGGTGGGAAGTGTCCCTGCTTGTACGTATGGGTGACTGGCAGGAGTGGCACCACAGATGGTAGAAGAAAGTGCTCTGTGTTTTAAAACTTCAGGAGTGTGGGCTATTCCAGGAGCAGCAGAGAATTTAAATCATAGACATGAAACAAATGGAACAATTGATATGTAAATGTAAAAAGCTTTTAGTGTTCTTGCATTTCACTGACAAAATGTCCCAGTTGAGAGTTATCTTTCCAGTGTAATATGAGGCACTTCTGAACTCCTGCGTTAGGGCTGTGCACTAACCCTGAGTCCAAAGACCGCAGTTCAGATACTGAACCTGCACTAACAGACAAGGAAAAAGAATTATTTTGCAATAAGTCAGATAATAATTTTATCTCAATTGCTCACTTTTTTCTTTCTCTAGAAATAGACCCTAGTGACAGCGCAGCTTTAAATGTGGATAAGAGGATTGTACTACAGCTTTTGACCAATCGTTTGTTTAGGTCTTATATATTGGACTGTATTATTATTAAGGGCTGAATCACAACCAGGTTGTACTTAATTATTTCCCATTTAGGTGAGACAATACTGTTTTTGCTAGACAGCCTTGCAAATGCTTTCTGCTTTGAAGAGGTTTATTTCCTAGTGTGTTTTCCTAAAATAAGCAGTTTTCTAGGGGTCTGCTTAAGCAGAACTTGGCTGACCTGGATGATTCATTCACAGTAATGCTGCAGGAGTCCAGTATGTGGAAATGATGTAATAGGAGTGGAAGTTGGTGAAGAGATATTGCTGTTATGAACAGATGTAAGTTAAAAGACCAAGTATTTCTTTCCATTGCTTTAGTCCACTCAAGTTTACATTAATTTCTTGTTTTGTTTTGGGTTTTTTTTTTCCCCCGTTTTTTTGTTGGTTTTTTTTTTTTTGTTTGTTTGGGGTTTTTTTGTTTGGTTTTTTGCTTGGTTGGTTGGTTTGTTTTGTTGGTTTTTTTTCTTTTTTTTTCTTTTCTGAAACACCATATAGCTTGGAATACATGAAAATGAAGAAGGAGGGCATGCTGTGTGACTGTTTTTGCTACTGAATCACAGGATGGTTGAGGCTGGAAGAGACCTCTGGGTGATTATGAACTGTAGAAAAGAGAAGATGGGGTTTGCTGATCTGCATGTCCAGCCCTGTGTGCACACACATTTTTGTGTGCATATCTGCTGGGAATGCAGATTCAGCCTTGCTACTGCTTGGACCCGGAGCATGAAGCCATGGCATCCTTGCCTCCCTGGGTTCCTCTGCCATACCCAGCACCTCGCACTGGCCTCTGGGAGGGGCAAAGTGACCACGGAGGTCTCTTGTTTTTGTTGGAGTGGTGTAAAGAACATTGGACTATGACTGGATGTTGTGTTACAGAAGGAGTGACGAGAAAGAGCAGGGTGGCCCAACCTGGGCTGAGGAGGAATAGCATAGCTGGATTTTTAAAACACTTAAATATTTTGGAGGTGCCTAGAACTCCAATAAAGAAAACGTTTGAAAGATTGACTAAGGCCTACTACTTCTCTGCGTTTGGGCTGGTGACTCACAGTTCATCTCTCAGTCTTCTGTGATGCTTCATGCTCTCTGGTTCTTCTATTGCTTCATCCCCAAGTGCTGCCAGTGTGAGAGAACAAGGTGGTGTTCTTTGCAGTTGGTAAAACTTCAGCAAAAGAAATAAGTCGAATTTTAATTGACCTTTTTACTTTATCATTTCATCTCTAAAGCAGGGTTGTGGTGCTGCAGCTCTTCTTTTTACCTTTCCTTCTCTATGTGTGCCTGTACTTGTAGTGTTTCCTTAGTGGCATTATCCGTTTGGGAGCCCACCCTGTGCAGAAGTGGGCGATGTATAGAAATCTTAATCCTGAGAATAATGGCAATTAAGTCTGATCTTTCACATTTCACAGAAGCCCTGCCCTACTTTTGTTTTTCCTGTCAAATCTGTTATACCACAATTGCATTGGTGTGTTAGTACGAGATGAAGGGTACACTCTGCTGAAGCAGGAGGTGCTTGTTACTGCCTGAGGAATGAGAGTGGGTTATGTGCTGCTGTGGTCTGATCCTGTTGGGTATTGCTGTAAGCTGGGCTGTGTTTGTGCAGCTGCAGTAATAAGTGGCAGCTAACAAGTCCTGACTATTCAATACATCTTTTTGCAGTTGAATGTCACGTTACTGCAGCCCTTGGTTCGCTGGCCACTTTGCTTATTTTTTCAATTGCTGCTTTCCTCCTGAGCCTTCATGCTGGCTGTTGTTGCCAAATGCATGAAATGGGGTGAAGAGGGTGGAGGACCCTCGGTGTTTAATCTGGGATGGAAGTGCCAAGAAAGCTCCAAGTTGCTGAATGCCTTGCTTGAAAGCACATGTTTTCTCTGGAGCTGCACAGTGGAGTAACTTCTGTCCTGGGTGATCCGATGAGAAATCATGACCTGGCTGCGACCCAAACAAAGCACGGGATTAACTTTGCCCTATGCGTGTGTGCTGGCTTGTAGCTCTTAAAAGTCAGTGAGAGGGCTTAGTCCAGTTGGTCTGGGAGGAGCTGTGCCTGTAGACATGGGATCCAAGCTGCTGTGCCTCTTCCTCGCCTCTGTCATCCTTGCTTACTACATTTACAGTCCCATCCCAGAGGACTTTGACGAGCCCTGGAAAGTGATGCTCATTGCAGCTAGCTTCAGGACCATTGAGCACCTGGTGAGTTTGGTGCTGAGCTAGGGGGAGAGATCTATGGAGCAGAGGGCATTC
>NW_009937832.1:29533-47350 GCF_000696875.1 Nestor notabilis
GACTGATAGAGATATGGTAGTATGTGTCATACACATATCTATATGTAGTGAAGGACAGTAGAATTAAGTATTAAACTTACTGTAACTATGAATATAAAGAAACTTAGAAAAGATTTACTGTGCAATCTCAAAAAAAAGGATATTCAGAGTAACTGGAAATGTGATATGTGATGTGAATACAGATAGACAAATGCAAACAAGTTTATTTTGCTTTATGAACCTCTGCAACTGTAGCACTGGTCCTTGAATTTTCCTGTTCCTCAGAGCCTATACATTGAGCTTCCTCAGAAATATTGTGTTGTGTGACAGAGAAGTGAAAACTAGAGCACTTAAATACTGTTGATTTTTGTGGTATCATAGAAATCCATTGACAGAATGGCCCTTAAAACTGCACAGAGTTAGTTATAGGGGTGCTAATGCTAGAGCATGTAGAAATTAAGATACAGTTCTTCATATATATATATATATATTAATACCTCTGTAATCTTGCCTGCCAAAAATGATATCTAGCTATAAGCAGCATAAAACCGTATGTCACATTCTGGAAAGGTAGTGCTATTTTACCCTATTTGTAGTTAAATGTCAATATTTACCAACAACAGGAACTTTATGTCTTTCCATGCTATTTTTATACAGGCTACATCGCTAGCTTCTGCTTCTTTTACAGTCACATTACAGCCATTTCAAACATTTGTAAACAGTTTGTGAGGCTGCATGCCATGCACAAATAACACTGCTGTAGTTCCCACCTCAAGTACATCAAACTGGGAGCTGTTTTGAGTCCAGCCTGAACTTAGTGCGCAATGGTGGCTGCAGCAGTGTAATCAAGGTCTGAAAATAAAGGTCAAAGATGAAGGTTTGGGGAGAGGAGAGGGAGCTGGTGTTGCAGACATCTTTCTGGGTGACTGCAAACATTTGAGACTGCTTTTTTCTCCACCATAAAATGTGTTGAAAGGAAGTTCAAAGGAGCCAGGGGAGAGGTTTCTAGTTTTGCTTAAGGCATGCTGCTGCAGGCACAGATACCCAGGCTGTTTGCTCTAAAGTGCAAAAATTTGGGATTTTGCTTTTTCTGTTGTTTCAGTTAAAATGTAGCATTTTTTGGAAGTCCATGATTTTTCTGGTGGAGACAGAATATGCTGAACATAACACTTCTGGACAGTAACTAAAAGCCACTGTTAATCTGCAAAGCCATTCCTATGTCAGACAGCCTTTATGTAGAGTGAAGGCCTCTTCTCAGGTCTTTGCAGCCAGCAGAAGGGAGCAGGGGGTTGGGAGGGTGATGATTTTTGTGTGTGTTTACTCATGGACTCTCTGCTATTTTCTTGTTTGCTTTGATCTTGTGGTTTGAGGTTTGAGTGGTGGTAGATGAAAAAGTGTTAAGAAAGAAACTGTAGTCTGCGCTCTTGATGCACATCTTTCTCGTGGTTCAAGCCCAGCCGGCAACCCGGAATCATGCAGCTGCTCGCTCACTCCCCTCCTTCTTCCTTCCTCCCCCCGCTCCCGGAGGGATGGGGAGGAGAATCGGAGGAATGTAACTCCCACGGGTTGAGATAACAGCACTCCAGTAACTAAGGTATAATACAAACCACTACTGCTACCAATAATAATGACAAGAGGAATAACAAGGGGAGAGGACACAACCGCTCACCACCCGACGACCGATACCCAGCCCGACCCGAGCAGTGATCTGGGCCTTCCGCCTAACTCCCCCCTGCTTATATACTGGGCATGACGTGCTGTGGTATGGAATACCCCTTTGGCCAGTTTGGGTCAGGTGTCCTGCCTCTGCTTCCTCCTGGCTTCCCCTCCTCTCTGGCAGAGCATGAGACTGAGAAAGTCCTTGGTCAGAGTAAACGTTACTTAGCAACAACTAAAAACATCGGTGTTATCAGTGCTGTGCCCAGGCTGAAAGTCAAAAACACAGCACTGCACCAGCTACTAAGAAGGAGAAAAAAATGACTGCTGTAGCTGAACTCAGGACAATCTTGCTTCTTCCCATCTTCAGTCTCCTTTCAGAGGTAGCCTGCAGGGAGGGCACGTGCACAGGTAACTCATTTCCTTTGTGTCTGCTCACTCAGTCTGACCTGCAGCACAGCAGTGCTCAGCAAGCTGAAGAGTTTTCTTTCAGCATTGGAGGACTCTGTGTTTTCACTTCAGTGTGGAGTTGGTGTCTCTCATGGCTGTAGCGCTGGCTGTCTGTTAAGCCAAAGTCCATTTTCAGCAGCAGTGCTGCGGAGCAAGTGTGTTTTGTAACTGTGCTCCAACCATGTGCAAAACTGTAATCCTAAGGGACTCTGATGAAGATGGCCTCCTTGGAGCTGCATGTGTGCGGATTAGATTTGAGACAGCTCTAAAGCATCATAAGCGCACTCTGAACGATCATCTGATTGTAAGGCAGCAATTTATAATCATGTAATAATAGGTTTAAATTTGTGGAGGGGACTCTATTTTAGTCTTTCTGACTCCCTGATGTTGGTTTGAAAAAAGCAAAATAATACTGCCACTCCCAAACACAGCTCAGCAAGAGCTTGGCCTTCAAGTTCCCAAAAGGACATGCCAAGAAAGCCGTGAAATGGCAAGTCTATCCCCTGTTGTCTTTGCTTTAATAGGTCCTGGGGAGCTCTGCAGCTTCTGAGCCACATTGTGCAAAATTTCTCCAATTTCAGGTTTCACAACCTGCACGAGTAACTTGTTGTAATAAAACCTGTTCCAGTCCCAGGCTGTTCTCCAGGTCTCTGCCAGGCATGGCCATGAGTGCTGAGGGACTCCAGAGGTTGGTCAGAAGCTGGTGGCTGGGTTCTGCCCCAGGTTACCCTGCAGGGATTTGCAGCTGCGCTTGGTTCTACTGATGTAGCCTGCAGGGTGCTGGCAAGTCTGTTTGTACCCATCCTACTGCAGAAGGGAGCCTGGGAGCATCTCTGTTATTGTATTTGTTATAATGTCTCATGTCTACATGATGTGTAGCTGGGAAATAGCCTCTAAGAATAAAACAGTTTCTGTGGTGCTTAAGCACAAAAACCTTCATGTATTTTCTGGGAGAATCAAATGCACGCAGTTTAAGAGAAAATACATGAAGAAAGTATAAAATGCAGTCAGGTGAAGTTCCCAACAATTGGAAAAGGGAAATATAACCCCTATTTTCAAGAAGGGGAAAATGAAAGACCCGGAATCATAGAATAAGTTAGGGTTGGAAAGGACCTTAAGACCATCTAGTTCCAACCCCCCTGCCTTGGGCAGGGACTCCTCACAGTAGACCACATCACCCAAGACTCCATCCAACCTGGCTTTGAACACTGCCAGGGATGGAGCATTTTCCACTTCTTAGGGCAATGCATTCCAGTGCCTCACCACCCTCACAGAAACTGCAGACCAGTCAGTCTCACCTCTATGCCTGGTATGATCAAGGAGCAGATTCTTCTGGAAACCATGCAAGGGCACATAAAAAACAATGAGATGGTTGGTGATAGCCAACAAAGTAGAGGCTTTGGCAAATTGTGCCTGACCAGTTTGGTGGTCTTCTATGATGGGGCTACAGAACGGATGAATCGGGGCAAAGCAGTTGATGTCATCTACCTGGACTTGTGCAAAGCGTTGGACACTGTCCCGTAACACCTCCTTGTCTCTAAACTGGACAGACATCAACTTGATGGATGGACCACTTGGTGGATAAAAAACTGGCTGGATGGTCACACATAGAGAGTTGCGGTCAACAGCTCAATGTCCAGCTAGGGACAGGTAACGAGTGGTGTCCCTGAGGGATCAGTGTTGGGACCGATCTCGTTCAACGTCTTTGTCAGTGACAGGGACAGTGGGAGTGAGGTGTCCTCAACAAGTTTGCCAACGACACCAAGCTGTGTGGTTCGGTTGATACGCTGGAGGGAAGGGATGCCATCCAGAGGGACCTGGACATGCTTGAGAGGTGGGCTGATGCCAGCCTCATGAAGTTCAGCAATGTGAGTGAAAGGTCCTGTAGTTTAAGAAGGGTGCACATGTTAGGAGCTCCTTATGTAGCCGGCATTTCATATGGCTGAGATCATGCTCTGCTCGCAGTCAATCTCTGTTGTGCCTGAATTTTTGTTTAAATGGGTATTTACACCTTCTTTCTCTGGATAGTAAATAAAGACTTTATTTTTCTTCCAGTCATTGTGACGTTATTTTTTTGTCTTTTTGTTGTCTATTACATATTTTTAATGTGCTTTTAAAATATATTTCAAACATCTTAAAAGCAATGTGAGAACTAAGTTAGTTTAAACACAGATTAATCCAGAGTAAGAGGTAAAAGTGGTCGGGGGTATAGACAGAGATATGTATGTATAAGCAATCACTGGTCACATATTTACTTGTCACAGTTCCCTGAAGGCAGCTGTGAGGAAATGTGATACCTCCTTTGGGGAGCTGCTGGTGTTGGAGGGAGTCATTTGGATCTGCATTTCTTGCACAGTCTGTAGCAAATGCAGTTAGAAATGTTTTCACCTGGGTTTGTTCTTGTGTACCAAAAACTCAGTGTAATGGAAGCCATGCACTTTTTTAAAAAAAGTTTTATGTTCATGGTTTAAAATAGCCATTGAGGGAAAGGGATTCTGAAATGCTTTAATCTGTGTAAATTGGCATGATGTCAGAGAGCCAAAGCTGCTAAATATTACTTGTTGGAGCTTGCATGTCAGCTGTAGTTTTATTTGCTAGGGTTTGTTTTCTGTTTTCATTTTCTTTAGCATTTAGAATAACTGTAATCTCAGAACCATAGAATTTCATAATAAATATTTAAATTGTGAATTTCAAAGGAAACTGCTTTAACATCATTAAAAGTTGGCAGCTCCTGGGTTCTGAACTCACTGAACCACATTGCTCTTCTTCTGTTGGGGAATTTCTGTTCAACCTATTGGGGAAGTTTTCCCTGTCCTTCACATAGCTCTGCCTGGGGTGCTGACGATGCCCAGGACACTCGAGGACCCTCTGCTCCCTTCCCTTGAGGCCTGCACAGGGCTGGGGCTCCAGTGCTGCTCTGCAGCTGCTCAACATTTCTGGGGAAAAGAATGTTTGTAAAAAACTAAGCCTATGGGTGTTTAAGACCCCTAGACTAAAACACTCATCAGACAGACAGAGATCCTGGTTAGTGTCTTCCCTGTTTCCCCTGCTGGAGGATGCTGCTCCTGGCCCATGGAGTTTCTCTTCAGGTGAGGGAGTCACTGGGATTGTTCTTTGTTGGAGTCAGGCTGCAGACAGCATGGGTGACAGCAATGATGCCACACCAGAGCTGTTCTTCTGTCTATTCATTCATCAGGGAACTGTGTCCCTGGCAGAGGGCTGCTGGGAATCAGAACATCAGTGGCAATTATTCTCAGCTTTTTATTGTGAAATATCAAACCAATGTAAGGGAAGGATCTGCATGACCCAACAAAGCTTAATCACCTCAAGGATGATGGAGCAGGTAACAGCTTCAGAAGGTATAGTGGTACATGTAGTTTGTCTTATCTGCTGACCACGTGGAATGAACAATAAACACATGACTCTTCTTCTGCTATTCAGTAGGACTACCTCTTCATTATATAAATGCAGAGGTGTGTAACTAATGGAATTTTTACATGTAAACTGAAGAAATGAAACAGCTGGATCATGGTAAAATGGCAAAAATAGACTTCTGCCTTTTTAACATCTCAAAGTTTATCATCCTTTTAATAATGAAAGGGTACTCATCCCTAAATGATGCTCTTTGGCTACTGGGATGGAACTGATCGCTAAAAATTATTGTTCAGCTTGAAGTCAAATTGCTATATCCTTGTATTTGTGCCACCAGTGTCCTTGGCATTCTGAAAGTTCTGGCTGCTTTTGCTTCAGGAGTCCATCATGGGAGCAGCTATTACTTGGCTTTGTGGTAACCACCTGGAAAGATGAGGATGTCTGACTCATTGAGCAGACCCTTGTGCTGGGTAATCATAGAATCATCGAATAGTTAAGGCTGGAAAGGACCTTGAGATCATCTAGTTCCAACCCCCCTGCCTTGGGCAGGGACTCCTCACAGTAGACCATGTCACCTAAGACTCCGTCCAGCCTGGCCTTGAACACTGCCAGGGTTGGAGCATTCACAACTTCCTTGGGCAACCGTTTCAGCTGATTCTGCTTTCTTCCATATCCCCTGTTGCATCCTTGTTATCCTTTAAGCTTGTGCTGCCAGTCATTGTCTTAAGCAATGAGAAGTGGTGATGTGCCTGGACTGCCTTCCAGCCACCACTGCTGAGCTTCACATGGAAGTGATGGGAGATGGGGGAGTTGAACTGCTCAGGCTGGATATTGCAACAGTACTGGACAGTGACTCCTCCAAGCCAGCAGCATTTAGCTTAGCGACTTGTACTGTGACTTTACAGGCTTTACAGGGTATTAAATGGCTTTAATCTCTGAGATATTTGATTTCTGAGAGTAACTAAGGCTGTTACTATTTAACGTACTGTTTTCCCTTGTCTTGGACTTTAGGCTGAGGTTGCTGAGTATCTGGGTCTGAAGCACTACATGGATGTTTTGATACTGATCACAACTGTCGAGTATGTCACACCCATGTCTGATGAAAACGTCACTGTGACAGACACAGAGTTCAACAACATTACCGTCCGTCTGTACCTGCCCAGAAAGGCATCTGATGGGCTGAGGAGGGCAGTGATCTACTTCCATGGTGGAGGATGGTGCGCAGGACAGGCAGGTAAGCTCTTCTTTGCCAGTACCAATGGTCTGTATGTAAGATCTCAACGGCCCATGTTAAGCGTTGCATTTTGTTTCATGGGAGCTGCCACAGAGAGGGTCGGGGAACTGGTATTTCACCAGTTTAAAACAGGTGGAGATTTTGGAAAGTCACCTGAAAGCTTCTGCAAAGAGGAATATGCTGTTGCATGCGTGTCTGTTCTCAAATGGGCTGGAGTGTATTCTAAGAGACTAATTTTATCTCAGGCATGAAATCCTACGATCATCTGACAAGGTGGACTTCAAACATGCTAAATGCTGTCGTGGTATCAGTCAAGTAAGAGATTCTTGTTCTAGATGGGTTGAGGGTTTGGAATAAATCTATTTCAACTAATTTTTTAATACTTTTTTTTTTTTATCATGTCCTTTCCTGCCTGCTTTAAGTATTTGTAAAGAAAAGCTGTCAAGTTTACAGTGGGTGAGTTGTGGCTGGTGGTTATTTTGGATGTCTCTTTGTGAAGTTGGATGGGTAATAAAATATTTGAGATAGATAATTCCCATTTCTCTGGGCACAGAAAATAAACATTCACCAACTAGGGCAGATGTTAGCAAGCCTTTGTTTTTATTAATAGTGTGAAATAACAGACTTCTGTCTGCCTCTAACAGTTACAGGTTGGCACCTAAATATCATTTTCCCATCCAGTTTGAAGATGTGTATTCGGTAACAAAGTTCTTCCTCCAGAGCAGTGTCCTCTCCCAGTATGGGGTGGACCCAGATCGGGTTTGTGTTGCAGGAGACAGTGCAGGCGGCAACTTAGCTGCAGCTGTGGCACAGCAGGTAAATAAAACAAAGTTGGTTTGTTACCTTAAAATGTTGAGGAGGGAGAGGGGGTGTTTCTTTTGTTTTGTTAATTCATGAAAGCTTAGAAAAGTCTAACAAAAGGCTCTGCAAGTGTACCTCCCGAATGACTTTTGGGGTCCATGTACACAGGATGACATGCAGCCTCCAGAACTGTCAGTGAGGGCTCCAAATTCCAGGGTGAGCAGATTTACTTGAGCCATTTAATGGCATCAAAGTAGCTTTGATGCTATGATGTTGTCCAAAATGTTATACCCTAGAAAATGTCATCTGGCCCATAATTAGGGTATATATCACTCTATCCTTAAGCACATTTCAACTGATTTAGGTATGTTGTTTGAATTTTAGCAATTTGCCTCATATAGATGTAAATAGCAGAGGGGAAAAAAAAGAGATACCACTAAATAAATGTTCCAGTGTCACTTGATCACAGATAGTTCAATGCCTTCTGCACTCCTCTCTCAGCTTTACTAAATAAAGTCAGTGTGACGTTGTTGCTCTCCTGAGAAATTATTCAGATTCTACTGAATCTCACTTGGAAAGGTTGTGAATTTGCCATGGACACTGAAGGCAGAAGATCAGGGAGAAATTTATTAGTGAAGAGGGGAAAAGGATGACATATAAGAAACACCACTGTTCAATTAATCACATTTTATTTTTCACATGTCTAAAATGCACAGAATTGTAGTTGTCTGAGTTCTAACACCTCTAACATCTGAGGGCTAAAAAAGCAAACAGGTGGATAAGCTCTAAATAGTTTGATATGATTAAAGGAGTCTCAGAAAGCAACAATTTTTAAGCTGTAAGAAATTTTCTGTAATTATAGAAAAATAATTTATTACTACCTCAGAAAACATCAGTGTTTCAAAAAGTCTCTATGCTTCAAAAAGTATTTCCTGAATATTATTATTCTTCAAAACAAGAAATAAAATTAAATTATACTTGATGTTTGAGCATTTCTAATACAACACACTGTTTAGGTGATCTGCCTATGAATTTAGAATTCCTCTAAATTAATCTGTTATAGTCTTGCTGATAATCTTTTGTTAATGCTGTAGATGTGTGTATTAATTCCTTACTTTTAAGGTCTTCTGTCAGTGTGGGAGAACCAACACTTTTTAACAGACTTTCTGTATTTATTTCTGTTTTCTTTTACAGCTGTTGGAGGACCCTGAAGTCAAAACTAAACTCAAAGTCCAAGCTTTGCTTTACCCTGCTCTTCAAACCCTTGACCTGAATTTGCCATCTTACCAAGAAAATGAAAACAAGCCCATTTTATCCAAGTCACTTATGGTCAGGTTCTGGAGTGAGTATTTCACTTCGGATTTATCTCTCAGGGAAGCAATGATCTCTAATAGGCATGTCCCGGTTGAGTCAAGCCACTTGTTTCAGTTTGTAAACTGGAGCAACTTGCTGCCTGAGGAGATGAAGAAAGATCATGTCTACAGCAGTCCCACCTACGGCAACTCCAAGCTTGTCCAGAAGTACCCGGGGTTTCTGGATCCAAGGGCGGCCCCGCTGCTGGCAGGCGATGCCCAGCTACACAAGCTGCCCCGCACCTACATCCTCACCTGTGAGCACGATGTCTTACGGGATGATGGAGTCATGTATGCCAGGCGCCTCCAGGCAGCAGGCATTCCTGTCACACATGACCATGCCAAGGATGCCTTTCACGGGGCGATGATGTTTGTCTCATTTCCAGCTGAGTTAGCTGTAGGGCACCGCCTGTTGAACAGATATATTGAGTGGTTAAATGAGAATCTATGAGCTGAAGATGTTGCTCTGCTATGCCTGGACCACATTCACTAGGTGTGATCTTAAGGTCCTTTCCAACCCTAGCCATTCTATGATTCTATGATTAAGGAGCATGGGAGAATAGGAGCTATGTGACTTCTGGGGTGATTGCTGTCTTCATTGTGTTGCCATGAAGTGTCTGGATTGCAGCATTTCTTACCTTCTCTAGCAGGAAAATCACACTGATTCTAACCTGAGTGTTCTTTCGGTGCTGTCATCTGAGTTCAGAACCACATGAACTGCCCTGGGATTTATCTCCTGGCCAAGACCAGAAGGGTTGGTGTGCCTCACCCTGCCTGTGCCTGTTGGAGCCCTGGGCTGATGCAGTGTGTGGGACTTGCTGTCCTGTGTTGTCTGGTTCTTGTTTCTTCATATCACTAGCTTGTGCAAATGGGCAAGGTGACTGTCTGCACACACTTGGTGCTTGGTGGCCACTTGCTCCCTGTCCCCTTCAGCATGCTCCCTGGTCCTATGGGGTGCACTGACAAGGCCCCGCTACTGCCACTGGGTGATGGGGTAAGCAGAGGTGCAGGGACCTGACTTCAAAGTAGAAGGCAGTTTGTGGAACCCTGTCCATCACAGGCAGCCACTGGATTTGTGCTATTGTCTTCCTCCAGCATTGCTCAAGGAAGTGCTTGCTTGAAAACTGAGAGGTATGGCTATAACAGTGCAAATGTTTGAGAGGTTTTTTTGTTGTTGTTTTGTTGGTGTTGTAGTTTGTTTGGTTTGGTTTGGGTTTTCTAAAAAACCAAGCATCTGTCTGTCTTGGTAGGTAATCACTTTCATTAATCCCTATACTAGAAGGAAATATTGTAACAAAACAGCACTGGATATTTGTAAGATAAAGAGAGACTGTGAAGGTCCTAGCCTTTCTATAGCACTGCTGTGTGGTTTATGCTCTACTTATTTGAAAACTTATGTATTATGTGTTCTAATTATCCTTAAAATTGTTTATTGTGTTTTACATATGAATTTTTAAAAACAAAGTTGGCTTACTAGCTTTATAGGCTTGGAAAAGAAACACAATTCAGTTGTCAGTCTTCAAACAATATCTGCTATATAAATCTTTTCTGTATTAAATAAAAACCCTAAATATGAGTGATGAATGAACATGTTGGTTGGTTACTGGGTTTTTTAAGCTGATTACAGCACACCGCAAACGTGCACTTCTAGCATCCTGCTTCTTAATTTTGCATAAAAGATACTGAATCTTCAATAATTCTGGGTTGTTTTTTTCTGAGTGTGGTTGCAGCCTGTTTAGGTGGAATGTGTATGGAGTAATTGCTATTTTTTTTTCTTTTTAATCTTTATGTTGAATATAAAAAATAAAATTGTCTTTGACAAAAAGTACATTGCATTGAAATCACTCATTCTGTTCATCAGAAAGGAGTAATAAGCTGGCTTCAGTACACTTAGTAGCTATTGCAAACAATTGGGACCAAACACAGGGAGATGTTTTACTTCTGCTGTTACTGTTAATGTAAATACTTAGCAATGCTTGACTGTGGTTGCTGAAAGAAACAGAAGTAGTGAGTAGGTGTCTTCTACCAACAAAAGGATGCTGGAAGTTGCTATCAGGATGGAGGCTGGTGGAGAGCTGAGCCTGGCTGTGCAGGAGGGCTGCGCTGGGGTTTGCTGTTGCAGCTGGAGCATTATGCTTCTCTACTTCTGAATCCAGCCTTGAAGCAGTGAGTGCCCTACTGCTAGAATACTAAGCATAAAACGTAACATGGGATTCAAAAGCAGCTTGTATAACCCCCATGCACAGCAGTGCAATGTGTTTGCACATCCCTGGGATGTGTCCATGCTCGTGCAAGTTCCCAACATGTTTGGCAAGTTATGTCTGACAATGCCCTCCCAGCTTTTGCCTGCAGGACTGGGCTCCCATCTGCTGGCAGCAGACACCTCAAATGGAGTTTTGTTTCTCCCTCATTTGGAATTAATTAACAGCAGATTAGTACTCCTAATGAAGTAGGGGCTTGGGATTTTACCTCAGTAATTCCTTTGCTTTGACCTTCTATACAGTATTAGGGTCATGTCTGCAAGAATGTTCCCTGGGTGTAGGGTATTTCCAAAGCTGTAAGTGCTAGTGGAGTGAACCGAGTTGGCCATTAGTCGCTATAAGTGATCCTTTCTCTGAGTCTTACAGGCAGCTTTATTCTTTCTTCCATAGAAATGGCAGGAAAAGACTTAAGAGAACATTTTGAGAGGACAGTTACTTTGTCAGAGGGGTATGTGCACAAGGGATATAAAAGCAGGCATCTTTCAGTGGGTTATGTTGCTGTCACTGATGTTGGCTTAGATTGTTTTCCTTCCCTGCAGGCTGGGACATCGCTGATGGAAAGGTGCTTGGCCTGGAGTGCTGGGGATAGCTTGCCCATCTCTCAGTTGGTGACAAGGACTGGCGTGACAAGCAGGAGGGTGGTTGTTCCAGCAGACTGAAAAGCTGGGCATGAGCTGTCCAGGCAGCCCAGGTGGAATCGAAGCATGGTGAGTGCCTGCGTGGGATCTGCCATCCCTGGGTAGAGGAGACTTTGCCTCCCTTTGGCAGGGAGCGTGCCAACCCAGCGGGAGCAAACCTGGGACACCCTCCTTGTCCATGCTGCCACTGGCACGGTGTTTCCTCTGTTGCAGCTCAGACGTGGGGAGCACCCAATGCTGTGAGGGCAGCAGAGTGTCCGTCAGGGGGCACTGCTAACTGCTGCCTTTGCGCCCCGAGCAGGGCTGTTGGTCCTTCCTGCGCTCCCGTGTCGGGAGTGTAGCACTGAGCGTGTGTGCAGCTCCCGGCAGAGCCTGCAGAGGGCTTTGGATGTGGGTGATCCTGGCATTTCCTCCGTTTCTTCAGACATATGCTCATGGACGGCATTGGGAGTGGCTTAGCAGGGAGCTAGGATTGCTGATGGGATGGTTGTTGGCCAGAAGAGAGCCTGGGGAGGCAGTGAAGGAGGAGGTGAAGCCATGCCTTGAGGGTAGATACCTAAATTAGTGGAGAATCTGACCTAGCAGGCAGGCATTGAGGAGATAAAGCAGTGAAGATGATGGCAGTGAGAGGAACAGCATGAAAGACATCTCTAGAAATGATCTTTCTTACATTTAGAAAAGTTTATACCTGTAAGGTTGTAGAAGAACTTGTTCTAAGCAAAAAGGTTAACAGCGCTACCACCCTCCCCCTGCATGTTTTTATAGGACTCTGCTTGGAACAAGAAGTAAATGTCTTTTAACCACCAGTATCTAAATATGGATTCATGATTGATTAGACTGTATACGCTTTTGATCAGGTTCCTCAAATAGACTTTTTGAGTTGGAAATGCTTGGTAAGGCACAAAATGAGACAGTGAAAACTGGAATGTCAGTGTCTTGCAGGAGAGGCTGAAGATGCAGTAAGGAACACATTTATCCAGAGCAGAAAACAATAAAAGCCACCCCAAGGGAAAGCTTTGTTCTGTCTCCCAATAGAGACTGAAATTAAATTTGGTGTTTGACAGTAAAAGATAAAGCTCAGCCTTGCTATCATGATGGCGTGGCTTAGACAGCAGCATTTGAAGAGGCTGCACTAGCAAGCATGCTTTAGCTCTGCCCTGCCACCACTGAAACCCTCCTGGCTTTAGCTCTGCCCTGCCACCACTGAAACCCTCCTGCCAAACCTCTGTGGGGCTCACGTCCCTGCTGCCTGGCACACCGTGTTCGCATGCCCTGGCTTCACCAGTCCTTTGCTGCAGGTCCCAGGCCTAAGTCTTGCTCTGCCAGTGTGTGCTTGGGTGCAGCATCAGCCTCTCACCGGCAGGTCCTCTGTTTCTTTCCTTCTTAGGAGGCACAGCCTATTCTTGTTTGGAATTTGCAGAAGAGCCAGCTCCAGACGCAGAGATCAAACCCTCTGAGGATGCCCAAGCATGCTGGGAAGCTGTTCTTAAACCCTCCAGTTCCCCTGACGCCTGTATAAAACATGATGCAGTGGTAGATGTATACAGAGAAAATGAAATTCACACTTGCAAGTGAGTAGAGGGGGAAATTAAGCATCCTCACCTATTAGGGTTTCCCCCTTTAACAGTTTGTTAAGAGTCCTTAACTTCTTGATGAAGTACTATACTTTTGATTTTTCTAGTATTATTTGGAACTGTTGATTAATTTCTGCATTGGCAAATTCAGTTTAAGGCCCAATCACATTGGTGCTCCTCAGCGTTTTCATTATTTTCATTAACCGCTTCACAGACGCAATTTCAAAGTCTCCCTTTAAAGGTTAGCTCCTAAAGCTGTTTTGGTTTATTTTGGGTTTTGTGCTGAGGTTAGCCAGGAGCCCCAGGTTAAACCTCCCCCAGCAGAGGACAGCACATCTCAGACCTGCAGTAGTACCAGCAAGGAGAAGCCGGAGGTGCCTGGTATTGCTTGTCTGATGCCAGCTGTGTTGCATGGGACACCCAGCTGGTTTTGACAACAGCAAAAACTGCTGTGGAGTCACACTTTAATTCAGGTATTCTTTATTGATAAGCCTGCTGGAAGGTGATGTAATTACAGGTGCCAGATTTTGTGACTAGGAAACCTTTGCTGAGTCTTTGGCCTTAAAATAATCAGGTTTAGAAAACTGTGCTCAGAGACAAAATGAATCTATGCAATATCCATAGGGATGTTAAACTAGGACAAATAATGTAAAACCACTGAAATTATACTAAGAATATTTTAACTATAATAATTACAAGGAATTTTTGAAACATTTTTCTTTTAAATACTTGTGCTTTGTTGCACACTTTTCTCAAGGGAGAATGTGTTTCAGGTTAGATGAGAGTGACCTTCCTGCCTTCCCTGACTTTGCAGCTTTGGTGTCCCCAGTGTTGGTGAACCTATCATGGCAGAGCAGATGCCCTCGGCAGAGCCCCGCAGGGACTCTGCCTGCCTGGCCCCAGTGATGTGCTGGATGGGGAGATGCAGTGCCTACTCACATGGGCAGAGGGTACCAGGCCTGGCAGGATCTGGGAGTCGTCAGAGCAGAGCTGTGTGGGTCCCCATCATGGCTGAGCTCTCCTGGTAGTCCCACCATCAAGCAAAGCTGAAAAAAAGAAGCCCAAACCCCAAAAGCTGCGTTTTACACCTTTGTTTCAGCCTCAGCTGTTGGGTATAGCTGACACATGTCCACTCATTGTGGCTAGAAAGTGCTGAGGTAGAGTTAGTTATTAATTACCTGTGAAGACTGCTCATCTGACCTGAGACACTGTGCAGACAGACTGATGCCTGGGCCTGACACACTGACTTGCCCGTGCCTACCTGCTTGAGTTGCCAAACACAGGCAGCAGCAAGGGCTCCATGTCTTTGGAGGCTGATGTCTTTATTGCTCTGACACCAGTTATTTGAAGCTTTAATGCAGTATGGAAGAATAAATGCTCCCATTTATTCAGTCTCTTTTTATCCTTCAGTACAGCAGTAGTTGCCTGAATGAAAAAAATATTTAAAAGCTAGTAAATGAGAAGCCAGTGTTATTTATTAGCTACATGGGAAATTTTAAAGCAGCTTCTGTAATGCCTAAATATTAGTTGATTTGTTGGCCTCGTCTTCAGAGAAAAGCTAGAATAGCTTTTTTATATCCTGGATATTAATGTCGTTAATATTTGCTAACATGAAAGTACATCACAATGAAGGAGGATGGTATTTTTAGTAGCTAGACCATGTTTATTTCTCCCATTTAAAAATAATCATGGTGGTATTCAGACTTCTACTGATGTGTACCATGACCTTGTATTTAACTACTACTTCTACTGGGCTTATTCACCAGGCCTCAGCTGCTAGTTCTATTCTATAAAAAAGAAAAAAAAACCACTTAAAAGAACCTAATATATATTTTATGTATATTGCTTTGTGGATGCCCCGCCATTGCAAATGTTCAAGGTCAAGTTGGATGGGTCTAGTGGAAAGTGAGCTGGTCTTTTGAGAGCAGAAGGAGGAAGGTGCTGGGGTGAAGTTGCAGCAGCCAAGAGCAGTGAAGGCTCCTTCCTCCTCTTCCTGGAAGGTTTGGGTTGAAAAGAGGACTTTTTAGCTTTGGGGGAGCAAAAGAAATTTGTGTATTGGACTTACTGAAACATACAATATTAACGAAGATCTATTCCTCCTAGAAAAAAGTTGAATAATTGAAGCAATTTCATGTCTTTCCTCATTTTCAGGCCCTGCTTATAGTTAGTACAACTCCAAATAACAGATGGCAAAGTGCTAAGGGGAGCAATTGTCTATGAGATGTGTATTATGGAGGCACTTTATGCAAATAACACCCCGCGTGCAGCCGTTACACTGCAGGCTTGCTCAGATGCTGCCATCATAAAAGCAGAATTGTGGGCAGACGACACACAGGTGGGAGTGGATTCATTTGCAGTTTGTCTGCTCTTTATACGTGCTGCTTGTTTGCACACAGCAGTTCATAAAAGCCAGGTCCCTTGTCCAGCAGCACCCAGCCCAGCTGAGGGTGGTGCAGGTGCTGGCCTGCGGGGCTGGCAGACCCAGAGATGCTCAGCCCTTCTCCCACCCTCTGCCTCCACATCCCCCTTAGCACAACCCCTCTCTCATCCATCAGGTTTCTAGTCATTGCGACACTGAAAGTTTTTTGTGACTCTTCAAGCCTGCCGTTTGCTCTCCAACGTCCTGAATTGTAGTAATTTTAGGAGTTGGTAAGCACCCTACCAACATCCCCTAATTAATGGGGCGGGAGCTGCTGTGACCTCTTCCTCACAGCAAGCTAAAAGCATGAAGAGCACAGATGCATTTTTCTGGCAGGGAGCTGGTGAAGGAGCATCTCACTGCAAACACAATGACTTTGGCCTGGGGACTGAAGCAGAGGAGAAACAGATCACACCTATTCTGGAGCACAAGAAAACCAGGTACTGCTGGGCTAATATAAACAAGCTCTGGATAGACAAAAGTAAACATTTAATTCTATCCCTTCTTTGTACCATGAGTAGAAACAGCATTCAGCTATCACATTTAGAGTGACCTACTGTACAGCCTCTGCCCAACACTGTTTAGCTTGTGTATAGCAGCAGCATGTGCTGCTGACCCATTTGTGCTGCAGTTGTCATCACAAAGTTCACTTCTACTGGTTCATGGTGGCCAGGGCAAGGTATTAATTTAATCTAGTAATAATTCATAACCTAAAAGAATATTCTCATGTTCTATTTTGCTCATGGGATAAATCCCGAGTGGGGATAAACATCCCCTGTTCAAAAGGTCCTGCAGGAAAGGCACCACATTTTACTCAAGGTCAACCCTAATGTCTCATTCCAATCAGTCATCATAATAAACCGTTAAATATGCATGACTCATTTAATAGGCCTCAGTCTAATATAAACTGACTAATGGGTATTTAATGACAACAAATGTGTCTGACTCCAGTTGCATTTCTTCTTTAAAGCCTGTAGCTTGCTAAAAGACCCAATGAATTTAGCAGCATGACATTAATTTACAGCCAGAGCCTGTCTTTGTCTCCCAGTCTAAATGCCCAATTTTTGCAAACTTGCTTCAAATTGCCTGGGAGCTTCAGGATTGATTCTAGGTAGCACCATTTTGACAGTTTGTCTGAGAAATACTATAGATATCTACCAAAACAGCGTGAAGAAGTTCTGTCATCATTAAGAACTGTTTGTTTTTTTTGAATGGACAGTAGTTGCATTAGGCTGTTTCTCAGTGAAAATATTTATACTGGCTATGATCCTTGAAAGACTAGCTGACTAAGAAAACAGGATGTTATTGGGGTGCTGTAGGGATGAGGGTTCTCAGGCCTGGGGTGAATTTCCCTCCTGCCAAGTCATTATGGACATGGACCCAGGATCAGCAAATTGTGCACAGTGGCCAAGGCCGCCTCCTGCTGCTTCTGTCCCCCCTGGCTCTACCAGTGTGCTCGCTGCTGCATGGGGGCTCTCCATGGGATGCTGCAGCTTGCACCTGGGCAGAATCTCTCCTGCTTGACCAGCCTTCAATGCATCCTTAGACTCTTTTAATGCACTCTTATCCATATAAGGAAGTCTCATTTTAGTCCCTTATTTACTGCGAGCTTTCTGCACATATGTATTAAATTGTTTCAAGGCATTTCAGCAACCATAAAAACCACTTCTTCCATTACCATTCATGTACTGTGCAATGGGTTCTCTACAGTGTTAATTTTATTCCATTTTGGATTTTTTATGGCATGTATCACAATATGGATGCAGAAATGAAGTAGTTGCTGCTCCTAGTTTCCATATAGCTCTGTGTATATTGATAGTGGTCTCCCCACTGTAAAGAGACATCAAGATGATTGCCCTGTTAAAGCTCAAGCCATGTTAGTGCTGATCCCAGTAAAGAGACTGAAATCCCTCCAGAAGCTGGTGCAAAAGATATGCAGACCTAGAAGGCTTATTTTGAGCATAATGGAAACCCCTATCTATTCCTCTCTTTGATTTCATACCTTTAATTGAGTTTAGCTGTCAGAGGGTGATGGTTGTGCAGCAAAACCTGCAGCTCTGAGCAGGTGGCAGCGACTCTTT
>NW_009937832.1:47381-79104 GCF_000696875.1 Nestor notabilis
CCGTTACCATGATAGGACTTGTAAAACCAGGCAGCTGCTCCATGGGAAGCCTCCGCATGGCCCTCAGCACTGCTAAACTAATGAGCAGTTTCAGCATCTGTTTGTTTTCTAATTTATCTTTTTAAAATTTTAATTTCATTGGGCTGGTAAAATTCAGAAACCACTCTCTTGTATAATTCACTTGTATAATTCACCAAGGCAAATTAATGCTGAATACACACATGTGCCGATTATTTTCAAAATTTTTGGGACTGAAAGCTGACATGTCATTTAGCAGTTTATTTTATTTAGCTTGTTTCTAGCTCATGACAATTCTGCAGCCATCTACATATGACCTGTAGCTTCTTTCTCTTTTTATACATGCTTTAAAGATGAGGCATGCCAATTCTGGCTTGTCACCTGCTGTCACCAGGGCTTCTGCTGCAACCCCTGTAGCTCCTCTCCTGCCTGAGGAAGCCTTGCCCTCAAGTGCACAGGCTGTACAAAGGGCTAACCCAGCAGGGGATGGCTTTTTTAGATGTGCTCAAAACATCAAAACTTATCTCCAGTTTGTTTGTCCCCTGTGAGGGATGCAGCAGTGGATGAGTGCTGTAAGGATGTACAGTGTTGCCGGGAGCCACTCATGAGCTCATGGCAAGTGCTGGCACTGACTTTGTGTTCCAGATGCCACATACGATCTAAGTACTGCACAATTGGCCTGGTTTTGCTGGATTGGATGAATCAATTAGATGTTAGCGTATGTGTGTGTGCTGCAAATGCATGGCCATCTGCTCACGTGCAGCAGTAGCTGGTTTCGTGTCTGCTGGTGATTCTGAGCAAGCTGCCATTAACAGGTGAATAAAGCAGGTTGGGCTTCTTTACTGAAATGGCAATTGACAAGCCCCCCAAATGCTGGCATTTTATTTTCCCTGCAAAGTAGGCCTAGAGACTGTAAATACAGCCCCACAGCCTTCATCCAGAGTGAATTGTTTTTCCTGCAGCAGGCTGAAAAGGGCTCTGTTCCTTACATGATCCAGGAAAGAAAGACTGATCATTTTGTCTTCAGTCATAACGTATAGGGACAGGTCGCACAGCAGCTTTTTGGCTTGAAACCTCACTTAGAGCATGCTTCTGCACAGCAATAAACATTAAATTGAAGTATGTGAAAGTTTACATTGCACAGTGCATCATTTTCTTTAAAATCAGCCCTGGACTCAAGCCTGCCCTGTAGTAGTGGAAATTCCAGATGGGGAACATCTTGTGTGTGTCAGCCACACAGCCACCAACTCACGTTTTGCCCAAAACACTGCTGAGATTGCTCACCTGCTAGTTTCTATGTAAGAAAACTACAGCACCCTCATTTTCTCATGCAACAGTTGGCATTTTCAGCCAGGACCTCCAGGCTGGGCATGCCTTGCCTCAAGCTGAAACCTTATCTTTTATGGAGTACCCTGTGGCTTCTGAAGAGTGGAATACAGTAGTCCAGGTAAAAAAATAATCAAAACTGTGCATAAAAATACCACTGTATAACTTGAAACTAAGAAGCAATTTTTAAGCTGAAGTAAGCTGGTTCAGGTGCACTAGTCACAATGGAGCAGTCATTTTGCAATAGCAGCATCTCAAAGTTAAAACATGATAATATTGCATAGCAATGATGAATAAATCAGCATCTTTGAAGTGCTAAGATGTTAACTATATGAAAAATAAGTGCTACATTTTAGCGCTCTGCTTTAATGTAATTAATATATGTTGGTTTAATTGATTTGCTAACTACAGAACGTCACTGAGCAGCTGCATCTGTTGCACTGATCTCTGAGACTAATAGGAGAGACTCTTCCATAGCTGAAGAAGACTGGATGTAATCAGGAATGAGCTACAAGCTTTGCCTTCCTGAAGCCTCTGGGAGTATCTCAAAACATGGGATGAAGAGCAGCACCTGCTCCCTCCTCACACCTCTGGGAAGATACCCACCTTGATGGCTGCTGCAGCCCGCACAAGGTAAGGGCTTTGTACCACACTGGCTTGGCAGGGTGTGAGCTGAGGGCCTCTGGCTGCTGGCCCGGGGCTTGATGAGAGATCTGCGTGTCGTCCAGGCCCAAGTGTTTCGTGAGAAATCGCTGACCAGAACCCAAGGTTTG
Source organism: Nestor notabilis (assembly GCF_000696875.1). NCBI lineage: Eukaryota > Metazoa > Chordata > Aves > Psittaciformes > Psittacidae > Nestor > Nestor notabilis. The sequence goes on from NW_009937832.1 coordinate 49,499, forward strand.
GCAGCTGCTCCCAGCACACTGCATCCCCTGCAGCACAGAGCAGAGCTGCAGTGTCCACCCGTCCTCCCTGAGCAGTTTCCAAACAGGTCTCTGCAAAGGGGAAGTGTTTGTTTGCTTCTCTCCTTGACTCAGCATATATTTTGCAGTACCTTCCTCCCACGAAAACTGCCTCTGTGTCCTGCTCAGCCAAACAAATTTCTCCTTTGCCTTGACTCATTAATGATTGAATCATATGCAAACTAGGTTAGACAGCAGTGCTGTGCTGCGCTCCAGGGACCACAGCGTTCTCGCCAAGGCATGTCTGGGGAGTGCTGATAGAGAGCCAGCGCCCAACCCTGGGAATGGTAAGGTGTCCTTGTACCTGTGAGCCAGCTGTTGGTCGGTGCCTCTCTGGAAGAATCCACCGTTCCTCTAGCAGGACCATTTTGAATGAACCCTTTAATTGTTTTACCTTGACCACTTTCTTTATAATCGATCCATCACTCTTTTTCCAACAACTACCAAAGTCAATGTATCTGTCAATACAGTAATTTTATATTATTTGTATTTTAAGTGCTAATGTTAGAGCAGTGTTTTCTAGAAATAAAATTTCACTGAAATGATGAGTTTCCTTTCAAGAGCCTGAGCAGCCAGGGTTAGGCTACATGCTGCATGTGAGCTTATCTGAGAAGAGTGAGCCTTCATGGCTGTATCCTTTTTGTCTCCTCTGGGACATGGTGTAAGTGGAGATATTTGGTGAATGTAACTTTATAAAGTTTCATATATGCTGTACTTTATTCTGTTTCATGATCTACCTTTAAAATAAAATACAGTGCTTTGAGAGCAGAGACCTCTTAACAAGTTATAGACACCAGAACAACTTTGGAAATACTTAAAACAGTTACATGATTTGTGGAGACTGTCTTTAGTAGATTTTGTGGCAGTCATGTTGCTGCTCTGTCAGAGCTTAGACTTGGCTTGATTTCAGTTTTAATCTATACCCCATTTTTCTAACATTTTGTTTTCCCCTGCTTTTTAATTGTTTTGCTAGTATTTTAACCAAAGGCTGATGCTAAAAGCTTTCTTTATCTTGCAGTTCCCCTGCAGGTGGGTGCCAGTGTCTTTGCCTGAGGGGGGAGAGGAGGTAGCACTTGAGATCCTGTTCTGTTTCTTTCCCTGTAGCATGAAAGCATTTTTTTTTAACCAACCTTTAGAAAGAAAGCAAACCTTGTCCTCAGGCAAACTCACACTTGGTGCAGCTTCCTAGAAAGCTTTGCTCCTTAAAGAATACTGCTTGCACTACTCGCTTTCAAGCTGGGAGGAGAAGTTTTTTGTCTGGAGCTAAAAAGAAAATGAAATAGCAGCTCAGGAGGGGTGGCCGTGATGCTGGCAGTGCTGGCAGTCCTGCCAGCAGCTCTCCCACCTGTGAACAGCCATGCATTTGCCAACCCAGTGTTTGACGTTGTCCCTGCAGGGAACAATTTCTCCTCCTCTGGCTGCTCTATGGGGTGGGCTTGGGGCACTCCATCCTACAAAGGCTGAGGACTTAGCAGAAGGGATGAGCTGCAATTCAAGAAACCATGCATGGTGCTCTCATTGCATAGAAAGCTAATAACGTAAGGGCCTTAAATTTTGTGAATTTGGCTTCAAAGACATTTTATCCTGAGCTTGACTGTGCTGTCCCCTTGACTACAGTTGCTTTCAAATCAACAAGGATTCAGTCATAACTGAACCTTCCTGAAAGGCATTTTGTAGGAAACAGAAGAGACTTGTAAAACCCCAGGAGCAGAAATGGCCTATGTCTGCAGGAATGGCTTGAAAGTGCTCTGCTGTGATGCACAGGGTACACGCTTTATCTTCAGTGCTTTCTGTGCCATTCTGGTACTTAGTTACCAGCAAAACTGTACAAAGTGCATGATGAATGCTTCAATAATTTGCTAAATGCATTTTCTCCTGACTTGCTGATGAATTACGGGTAATGCTGTCCAGAGTGAGGCTGTTTTGCTGATGATGAGTTCATCTTTTATCAGTCTTGAAAGTGGACTTCTGCTTTAGTGATAAGTGTTAGTGATAGTGATAAGAGGAGACCACGGGAGCAGAGTTGAGTAACAGAGAGGCAGATGACTTCTAGCAAGGTCTGTGACAGGACTTGTAAGGCATTTGCTTATAGTCACAAAGTGACTTAATGACTCAGAGCAGAAACCAGTAGGTCTGGTCCCTACTTTGTAGCAAGTGGTGAGAGAAGAGTTTCGCTTTCCCAGCTTCTGGTACTGCCGAGGATTTGGCCAAGTGGTAGTTGCTATGTTGTGGCAGATGTCTTCATGTGATGCTCTTACTTCAAACTCCCCACACAAGGTTTTGCTTGGGCAAGTTTTCATCTTGCTTCGTAACTCTGGTCAATAGCTGAAAATAGAAATCTTGTGTGCGGAACTGATATTCATCAAGTTCAAGTATCTACTTACCATGTAAGCTATAAGGAAATAACATACTATCTTCACCTATTACAGCAACAATATTAAAATAACTATCCAGTGATCTTTTACTAATTTCTGGTGGTTTTTTGTTTGTTGTTTTTTTTTTCCTTTTGACTTTCCAGGCCGTGAACGAGACAGGTGACTGTTTGATGACGAACAGAGTCCTAGAAAAGTATTACCTTTCTGCCATGTACAGCCTTGAGTTCATTTTAGGCTTCACTGGAAACACCGTTGTTATGTTTGGATATATTTTCTGCCTGAAAAACTGGAAAAGTTGCAACATCTACCTGTTCAATTTATCATTATCAGATTTATTATTTCTGTGTACTCTTCCAGTCCTTGTGAACAACTACTCCAGAGATCAATGGATAAAGGACAGCACCTTGTGCCACAGCAACAGATTCCTGTTGCATGCAAACCTGTACAGTAGCATCCTTTTCCTCACATTTATCAGCATTGACCGATACATGCTGATAAAATACCCTTTCAGAGAACATTTTCTACAAAAAAGGAAAATGGCCTTAATTGTGTCCGCTGCCATATGGATCGGGGTGATACTGGAACTGCTGCCACTGATGTATTTCCTGGAGGCTACAATGTCTGCTGATAATTACAAATGTCTTGATTATGCAAGCTCTGGAGATCCCGTGAAAAGCCTCATCTATAGCATGTTCCTGACTGTCTTTGGGTTCCTTATCCCTCTCTTGATCATGTGTTGCTTCTGTGTGAAGATGGTTCTTTTTCTTAAAAACAGGAGCGAGCAACTTAGTTCTCTTCTGACACTTGAAAAACCTCTCACTTTAGTCATCCTTACAGTGGTTATCTTCTCACTGCTCTTTACTCCCTATCATGTAATGCGCAATGTCCGACTTGCTTCCCGAATACCAGCCTTGAATGTCTCTGTGTGCACGCAGGGTGTCATCAACACTGTTTATGTCATCACAAGACCTATTGCATTTTTAAATAGTGCCGTTAATCCTGTTTTCTATTTCTTAATGGGGGACCACTTCAGAGAGATGTTGATGGCAAAACTAAGGCAGGTCTTGAGCAGATTGACAACCACTGGCAAATGAATAAATAAGGAGACTTCTTGTAATGGGAGACAGCGGAGAGGAAACTCTCTTAAGGACAGCATTCACCAATGTACAGTGCCTTTCTTTTTTTTTAGATAACTTTATGCTGTAGAGCATTTGTGAGCTGATTGTGTTTCTCTGAATGCACTTGTCAGGAGACCTCCTTCTGCTAATCTGACTCTAGCAAATGAGAAGTGATGCTTACTCACATCAGTACAGCTGGAAACAGTGCTCTCATAGCAGAATACCTTATGGCCTATTTATACTGTAAATAAAAGATCATCATGGTAGTTCTTAGAGAGAAAATATGTTTGCAAACTCTGCATCTCCTGGGAGGTTTACCTTTCAGAATAAATAACTGGGAAAATTTACATTTCCAGCTGAGTTGGCAAGGGTTGGCATCTCGGATGTGGCAAAAAAGGAGGGTATGCAAAGGGCTGGGTAGTACTGCAGAAGGGAGGCAGTGGCTAGGTTGCTATTTTTGTTTGTAGCAAGTGCGAGGAGTTCAGAAAGCTGTAACATTCAGCTGCTGGTCCTACAACCGTTTAGTGGAAGCTCTGGCACAGCATAGGCATGTGTGTGTGGACAGGTTCTTTCACACTTTGATATTAAACCTAGATTCAGCTTGCAGAAGTGAAAATAAGAAAATCTATCATTTTAGTTCTAAATTGTAATTTGCCTTCATATATCACTGGGACAACAATAATTTTTGCAGTCACTTTTCAAAGTATAAACTTATTTATTGAGCAGAATGTATAGCTTGAAGCAGAATTTGGACCTTGCACTTCTAACTTTATTAATGTTTCCAATAATGAAATGAGGCTAATAAGGAGCCGGTTATCTGTCTTAACATCCCTGCACAATTGGCTGACCTGACTTCAAATTTGAAGGGTGCAGAGATGGATGAAGGGATTAGCTTGTACAAGGTTGGGCTGAGGAAGGACCTGTTGAGAGCAGAGAGTGGGCTGGGCAGAGTGTGGGCAGCAGTGCAGGCAGGGCAGAGGCAGCCCCCTCCTCCCCTGCGTTCCAGCAGGCACTGGAGGAGCCCACGGTGAAGCACAAGGTGAGTGCTGCCAGGGGCTCCCTGTTCCCTTGGGCATGGAGAAAGGACTGCCCATCATGTCTCATCAGAGCCAACTTTAGTTCTGCTTTTTCATGTTTGTTCACCTGCAACACGCTTAACCGTGTCAGTGATACCTACCTGCTTGACCAAAACCTGTTAAAAAAAAAAAAAAAAAGAAAAGAAAAAAGAAGACTCCTTTGTGTTGAGTGGTTTGTTTTATATGCTGTTCTCTTTGATGTCCATTGAATTGAAGCCTTTTTCCTGTTAACAGTCACACCCTAAATGTCTCTGAGCAAAAGTACTTCTTTGGCTCAATTTAAAGCAGCTACTTCCCTCTGCAAGTGTCTCACAGCAATACCCACTTCTGTGTTGCTCTGGGGTTCCATGATGGTGCCGGTTGCTATGCCCAAGCACCCATGGGAGGTTCCATGGGGATTCCTCCGAGCTCAGGGTAATGCTGCTGCTGCTGATACTGGTGATACAGCAGGAAGGATTTTGCTGTTGCATCACAAGAGTGTCTCCAGCACAGTTCCCTGAGAAGTTTGCCATGGGAGGGTTGGTCCCATCCCCCAGCAGTGCTGCCAGCTAAAGCCACCAGTTCGTGTCTGCTGGCAGCAGTTCATATGCTGAAACAGCAAGGATAAGAGCATGGAAACAGCAGCCAGCGTGCGCCAGTGGGGAGGGGGCGTCGGCTAGTGCCATCCAGAGTTTTGACCAGAAAGAAATGTGTGTAAATCCTGATGTTCTCCCCTCTGCTTTGTAACAAATCTTTACACATAAATCACTAAATCGCTCTCTGTCAGTGGTGGAAAAAAGATCCACCATGTGTGTTATGGCAGTGTGGCCTGGGGCAGATAAGGCTGCAGCAGGCACTATAAATACCTCCTGGTTTTGTAAGGACCTCTGTATGTAGCACCAAGAAGCAACTATTCAGCTGGGTGTGATGCTGCACATGTTCATCCCAATACAGAGGAAGCTAAGAGCAAAATTTCCAAAAGCAGGTTAAATATTCCCTTATTAAAGTTGGTGTCTAACGCACTCAAGAGGAATTTTCTTCCAGGAAAAGTACCATACAGTAATAAACATTAAGCTGAAACACTTTCAGTAGACTCCTCTTAGCCTTTTGCAGTGGACAGAACAGGATTTTTCAAAGAAGTGTTTATTTTCTGAAACTAAAGCAATGTAGGGCTTTCCTGTATCAGCTCAGTGGCTTCTTTTCTGTGTGAATGGGCTCATGTGATGCACGAGAGGACTTTTTGGTGTTTTTTTTTTTTAAATAAGTTCACGGTCCCATAGAAGTGGAAAGGCCACGTACACTCTGCCTGGACATACTGTTTGTACTGAATTTTTTTCCCACATTAGAGATTTGTGGTTGTCGGCTCCTACATCTGACTATTTGCTTTGACTGCTGCCATCCACCTTGGGCTTGAGAAAGAATGTGAAAAGAGAAATTTTACATTTTTACACAGACGCATTTTGTGGTTAGCCTGATTTGTTAAGTGTGTTTCACGTAGGAATCTGCCAAATGAAATGCAATGCCTATGACACATCTGATTGTACCTTCTGGTCACCTAGCAGAGTTAACAATGAGATAGGGGTAATAAAGTGGTGAATATTGTTAATGCTGCAATACCCCACTCAGTTCAATTTGCAATCCATGAAGTGTTTCTGGGTTTATGTAGCTGGCTTCTTGGCAAGAAGCTCACCGTGGTTCCCAGTACCTCAGGCCTGTCAGAGGCAATGCCCATTGCAGGTAGTTTGCCCCATGCATTTCCTTCTCAGTGGCTGTGTTTTGCTTCTGGTGATTGCCATTATCTTCATAGGGTATGGAAATATTCTTCTTTATCTTTTGATGTCACAGGGCAGTTTCCTGGTACTAGCCATCACTTTTTTCCTCCACATGACAGTGAGATGGCAACACCTCAAAATTGTGCAAGTGGCAGCTCAGCCTCCACATCTTGGCTGCAAATAGGGAAGCAGGGAGAAGGGGCTGCCAGGTGATTGTTTAGGCCAATGCTGAAGACAGTGCAGGAAGGAAGGAGAAGGCAGAAGATAAATAAATCTCCATTTGCTAGCCACTTTCCAGAAAATAGCTTGTGCAATAGTCAGCTCATGCAGTGCTGGCAGCTCAGCCTCCCCCAGCAGCTGTGTGTGTGGAAGGGCAGAAGAAGACTGGCAGCTCTCCTGGGAGCATCTGCAGTGGCAATTTGAAAGAATCTATCTAATTAGGCCCGTATGAATCTGGAATGGTAAGCCACGGTCTACTTTTAATGACATTAGAGAACACATCTCTGCCCCTTCAGAGCATGCGGGAGGGCAAGGCTTGTTGGAGGAGCACAGCTGACCCTGCCTGATGCTCACTCCAGCTCATTCTAGCCTGGGGGTGGGCACAGGATGCTCCAAGGCAGGCACAGCCACCACAGCTGAGGAGCTGAGGGACAAGAACACAGTCCTGTTGCAATGTTACCAAAGCAAGGTCTGGTTTTCCCATCAGCATGCAACAGCAGCAATTCTGTTACTGCCACGGAAGTGACGCCAAGGTCTTCGTATAAATCAGGAAGAAACTTACTGGTTTGCTTTTCTTAGCACAGAAAACAGTCACGCAGAAGCTCAGGTTGCTTTGATACATGGAAAGTCTTGGTTAAGATGTTCTCCTCAAGGCAGGGTTTGCCGGAAGACAAGGCACTGCTGATCCAGCAACATCCAGGATCACTGCCCTGGTCCTGCTGGGGTCCAGCTCTGCTGATGTGTCCAGGCTGGGTCAAGGCCACTCTAAGCCCTGTGATAAGGCTGGAGCCATGATGCCACTGTCCTGTCCCCACCAGACACATCTGCACAGCATGTGGCATTCCATGTCCAGGTGATCGATCAATGGCCAGGAGGTGATTTTATTTCGTAAACAATGTGCAGTGACAGTTCTTATGGATGAATATGTTTAATTATTTGTTTTGCAGTGTTCATTGAGGTAAGCAGGGTCATTTGCTCCTTATTAAGTACATTGAGTCACTAAGGATACCTCCCTGTGTACACACCGGTGTCACATTTACCAACATGGCTATTCCCCATCGACGTGGTACCAAGCAATTAATCATATGACGTCACCTACCTAGACTTGTGCAAAATGTTTGATATTGTCCTTCATTACATCCTTGTCTCTAAGCTGGATAGGCATGGATTTGATAGATACACCACTGGATGGCTAAGTAACTGGCTGGATGGTTGCACTTAAAGAGGTGTGGTCAACAGCTTATTCCAAGTGGAGACCCGCAATGAGTGGCATTCTTCAGGGGCCAGTATTGGGACTGGTACTGTTTAATAGCAAGTTTGCTAATGACACCAAGCTGTGTGGTACAGTCGACACACTGGTTGGAAGGGATGGGATCCAGAGGGACCTTACAGGCTCGAGAGGTGGGCCAGTGCAAACCTCATGAAGTTCAATAAGGCCAAGTGCAAAGTCCTGCACCTGGGTTAGAGCAATCCCAAGCACAACTACAGGATGGGCAGAGACTGGATTGAGAGCATCCCTGAGGAGAAGGACTTGGCAGTGTTGATTTACAAGAAGCTTAACATGAGCCAGCTTCAGTGTGCACTCGCAGCCTAGAAAGCCAACTGTATCCTGGGCTCCACCAAAAGAAGCATGACCAGCAGGCCGAAGGAGGTGATCTTGCCCCTCTCCTCCGCTCTTGTGAAACCCTACCTGCAGTGCTGCATTCAGCTCTGGGTCCCCAGCATAAGGGCATGGACTTGTTGGAGTGAGTCCAGAGGAGGCCACAAAGATGCTCAGAGGGCTGGAACTCCTCTCCTATAGGTACAGACTGAGACAGCTGGGGTTGTTCAGTCTGGAGAAGAGAAAACTCTGGGGAGACCTTAGAGTAGTACCTAAAGGGGCCAAAAAGACAACTGGAGAGGGACTTTTTACAAGCGCCTGTAGTGGCAGGACAAAGCAGAATGGCTGTAAACTGATAAAGGGGAGACTCAGATTAGATATTAAAAAGTTCTTTCCTGTGAGGGTGGTGAGGCACTGGAATGCATTGCCCAGAGAAGCTGTGTCTGCCCCATCCCTGGAGTTATTTAAGGCCAGGCTTGGCTGGGCTTTGAGCAACCTGGTCTAGTGGAAGGTGTCCCTGCCCATGGCAGGGGATTGGAACTGAATGATCTTTAAGGTCCCTTCCAACCCAAACCATTCTATGATTCTATGATCATCTTTAAATATATGCTGTTTCTGTTAATGTATACCATATATCCATTATATAAAGGTGCAAAGTTATAAACTCATGTCTGTGCATCTGAGAGCCAAACACTACTTAACAGAACTCTCATACATTGTATCAACTGTTTTTTTAATAATAGTGATGCTATTATTTCTCTAGTATGTGTACTGATCATATCATGGCACATAAAATTTTATAAGACAGAGGATAACTAATTAGAAAATGTATTCACTCATTTAGCTGAAGTTCTGAAGGACTGAGATAGCTCTAACTTAAGCAGGAGCTGGTTGGCAGCCATTAAGATCTCTTTTGTTTCTATGCAATTAAACTGCAAGAATACTAAAAAAAATCACATCAACAGATTCACATGAAGCGATAGCATCAAATGCGAACAGGGGAGCAGGGGTGAGCACTGCTGCTCCAGCATGGGGTCTGAGGGCTGTGAGGTGAGCATGGCCAGGCTTAGCTGGGCACGGGCTCGGTGCCCCTCATTGCCTCTCTGGACCCACGTCCTGCAAATCCAACCCAAAACCTGCCTTTGGTTCCCACAAATGAGTGGGATTTGGAGCACCAGAATGAGAAGGTAGAAATATTTGCATGCCCTGACTAAGCAAACAACACCCTAAGCACTCACTTCTTTCCCAAAGACAAGGACAAGCCCCAGAGCCTGCACCTTCCTCAGGACGCTCAGCACCTTACCACTCCTTGCATGCATGACCGGTTGGTCAAGGGTTGAGCTGGGCTCCTCTTTTTTAAGCACCCCAAAGGTTAATACTGGCACAGAAATATTGGCACAGGTAACCTCGTGTCCAGCTGGAAGGCGGCTGTCTCAGCTATAACAGAATCATCAGCAGGCAACATTTGCCTTTACAAACAGTGAGCTGAAATCTCTAAAATCATTTTGAGGCTCAGGATTATAAATCCCAATGCTTTCAAAACCTGTCTTTCACAGCACTACCTATTACACAGGTTTGCAGCACTTAGAGATCCAGGCAGTATGTAAAACAAACATCTTCTGAGATTTCTCATGGCAGACATTATTTCACATATTTTTGCCAAAATTCCACTGTGGTGACAGTTGGTTTATGTCTTGTATTGTTATTTTCAAGGTTTCCCTCTTTTCAGTGTCTTCACAGCAGGTGCTGTACTCTGGACTCATGGGCCACCTAAGATGTAGCATGAGGAACTTAGATTTAGTGACTATTTATTCCAAGACCAGCTGTTATTTAATCCCAGAAATATTAAATATTTCTATTTAATAATATAAATATATGTAATATCATAGAATGATAGGATAACTCAGGGTATAAGGGACTGCAGGAGATCCATCATCTAATCCAACTTCCTCCTGCTCAAGGCAGACATCTGCAAGGTCAGACCAGTATATCCAGTAACTGTGAATGGCAAGTCTGATTTCAATTTATGTGCAGAATTAGAATAAAACAGATAAAAAGATAAATAGCCAAAATAAAAATCCGTGTTATTTATACAATTAAATTTTAAACCCAATCTGTTCAGAATGGAAGAAGACAATGAATTATAAATACCAACCAGTACAGACTAGTTCCTTCTAGAAGGAAAATTTGGAAGAAGATACTGAATTATAAATACCAACCAGTACAGACTAGTTCCTTCTAGAAGGAAAATTTGGAAGAAGATACTGAATTATAAATATCAATCAGTACAGACTACTTCCTTCTAGAAAGAAAATTTAGCAGAGGGCATTCATATAATAAACATCACTACTGTTAGAAAACCTTGGAGTAGGGAAGAGATGGAAACGATCATATTAAACTGCAGATATAAAGTAAAGCCACAGAGTAAGAAACCCTTTGCAATGCACCAGAGGTCATAGCTTTGCACATGCTTTTACGGGAGCCAGGTCTAAGTATGAGCCTATGCTCCAGCTCAAACTTGGTCATATAAAACCCACACCCAAGGCCTCCATGCTATGTCATGACTGAGAGGCAGCACTGCGGCAGCTTGTGGGGGCTTAAAGCAAAGGCAAAGAGAAAAAATGAAGTTTAATAATCTCTTAGTAACCCTATTTCTGAGTCTGGTTTTAACCTGATTAGATGATATTGGTTAGCATAAATTAATTTTATCCCTTCAAATCACAATTCAAAATTGTGACATTTGCAGCTCCTGGCATTGCCTAGCCTAAGGTGAATATCACAGCAGCAGCAGCAGCATACTCCTCTCTGCTATTGCCTTGGCTCTCTTTAGCTCACTGCTCTGATTTCTAATGCTGCTGCAGTGCACCTACCCTTTTCTTCTCTTAGACTTCATAAAAACCACTCTATTTAGCTTGGGAGCTCTTATACAGAACCTAGATAACTTGGGTGATTTTAAGACCTGCTGGATTTTGGTCTCTTTCGCCTTCTGAGATAGTCCTGGTTTGTACCTTTGATTTAGTGGTAGCCTCTAAAATCCCCATCTACTTCCATTTCCCTAAACTAACTAGTGAAAATTCTGTCCGTTACATATTTTACTATGGTGTTTCTGGTCTTAAAAATAGTAAAAATGTGATAAAAAAGGATTCCTTACAGAAATTATCTTGAAAATGAATAAACAATCTGTAGCATCCAGCTAGTAAAACATTAAATTTTCTTTCCCAAACAGCTAATATCCAAGAGGACTCTTTTCTTCTCTCTGGAATTACTCTATGCAGATATATCTGTTTTGCTTTCAACGGGCAGGGCCTTTGCATGAACCGGTCACATCTCACTTCACAGGCAAAATGCATAATTCTGTAAAACCATTCCAAGGTAATAGCAATATTCCCCCAGCCCTGGGTGTCATGATGCTTCCAGCTCTGTCACCCCTCGCAGGCTTTTGGCTTTGTTTTGCATGGCCCAGGTGGCATTAAGATAAAAAAACTGTTAAAGTTATGTGCACATGCTCCTCTCTGCTGAATTCTTCTATTCCTAAGTAGTATACAGACAGAGTGAAATTAAAAAAACAAAACAACTCATAACCTCTCCAGAGGGCTGTATTTCACCCAGGCTGGGCTAAGCAGCGCTGAGCCAGGGCACAGGCAAGGGGTGTGTGTGATGGGCTGCGGGCATGGACCAACACTAGCACCAGCCAGAGTGCCTTCCTGTGCCATTCCAGCCATCTCATGCCCCTCTTGGAATGCAGTACCAGTACAGGCTGGACATTTGTGCACTGGGTTTTGGTTCAGGTCCAGCTGGGGTTTATTTGGTTTCATTTTGTTTTGTCTTCCCCCATTTTTGGTGGGGACAGAAAATTTGGCCTCCAGAAGAACAGGAATTCAGTGTGAGTCAGACTGAAGCCAGTCCAAGTATGTTTTAGTGGCGGTAAGCAATCTAAAAATAAATGTTCCTTGTGATCAGCAGTGCTGGGTACAACAAGGGGTCGCATTGCAGCATTGCACACTCTCAACTTTGTGGGGCTCAGAGCACAGCTCTTTGCATCACCGGCTGCTTTCCCAATCAAATGCACAAGTTTCAAGGTGCCTGACATATCAGTCTGAAAGAGGGAGAGTTGCTTTCCAGGAGACGCCTGTTTTTAGGGGAAGGAGCTGCAGCAGCAGGACCTGCCTGTTGAGGGAAATAGTAATTGGCCCCAAACACACGCATCAGAGTAGGGGTCTGAAAAATGCACGAGTGTACTTTTTATTCATTCAAAACCCAAGCAAACCTCAGCTCCTCTGCAGCTTGGAATACCTAAGATGTCCTACAATGTTCTTTCTGATGTTTAGAGAGAGTTTCCAGGATTTGCCTTTGTGTCCATTGCCTCTTGCCCTCTCATGACCCAGACAGGAGGAAGTCCTGCTCTCTGTCACACACCTGCACTGGGGACAGGAACCCTATTCCATTCCCCACCAGCAATCTGGCAGTTCTCCAGGCCAAAGCAGCTTCTGCTCTGCATTATTTTAATAATTATTTATCAGAACAGCTTTCCAGAAGAACAGGGTTGCCCACAGGCTACCACAGTGGCTGTGGATTTAGTGCTGGCTTCTGGCAGTCAGAAGAAGTGCTGGAACCTTGGAATGAGCTCTCTACCCCAACAGCCCCCTGTAGCTGTGCTGTGTGTATGCCAGGCTCAATCATGACATGCTGACACCCTCCTGAATGGAGTCCACTAGTGTATTCCTGACAGGGTAGCTCGTAGAGCTGGGCACCTTCAGATTTTTACCTACCGATGCTGATAATGATGGAGGTATTAATTCATCTGACTTTTGTTTGTTTTTAATTTCATGTTCTAAAAATATTTAAAGTAAATAATCTTCCCAAAGCCCAGGAGGACAGGACATTTTAGGTCACTGATGTTGTGGGCAAAGTGATTGTCTTAATTCTTTTTAGTTTTCCATCTTGATTCTGATCTGAATAAGTGAAGCTTATTTAACTGCTGCTTTTGACTCATGTCGTCCATTCCTGTGTTCTTACTTCACTTCCTGATATAGTCACCCAAGAACCGCAGAATGGAAATTCTCATGAATAACTTTCCAGTTGAAATAATCAAGTCATCTGACAACTGAAAGCAATTCAGCTGCTTGCATTCTGACTTTTGAAATAAATTCTGCACTTTCAACTATTCTAAGACTTGGTCTGAAGAATTCTTTTTCCTTCCTGGAGATCTGCTTTGCTTTGGTGAGTGCTGCTGAGAAGCAGACAACACACCCCACCTGCTGTCATCTTGATTCCTTCTTTCTGACAGAAAAGCTGAAGACCATTCCTCATGCAGCCCAGCTTACCAAACTACTGGAGGCAATATGTTTCAGGTGCTGTTCTGGAGCATACCCAGACAGAGGAAGAAGTGCTGGGGCTGAGGAGCATCCCACTACCTGGATGCAGGGCTGAGGGCAGCCAGCCATGCTAATGAGCTGGATGAGGGGATGAATCCCACCTGGCCCAGGAGCCCCAGGATTCCTGTCAGAGAGTGTGGCAGCTCCATGGGGATTAGGTAGGAACTGTGATGCTATCTGCCTGCCTGTACAAGGATCTCCAAACTGATGCTGCTTGCAACCTATGGGTGGGAGTACCCAAAGTACTGAGGCAAGGGTGCATGAGGAAAGAGCCACCTGAAAAGGTGAGGATGAGGTTACATTTCTCAAGTGTCTTTTCCTAACTAAATAATGAAGTGCATCAGAATATTTCAGTGCTGAATATGGCATTTCTTGAGAAAGTCTTGTTAGATGATCTGCTGGAGAGGAAAAGCTTATATGAGTGTTTTCCATCCTTCCAGTACTTCGGGAGCCAACAAGAAGGCTGGAGAGGGACTTTTTATAAGGGCGTGTAGGGGAGGACAAGAGGGAATGGCTTTAAACTGGGAGTACATTTAGGTTAGATATCAGGAAGGAATTCTTCACTATGATGGTGGTAAGACACTGGACCAAGTTGCCTAGAGAAGCTGTGGCTGCTCTACCCCTGGAAGTGTTTGAGGCCAGGTTGGATGGGCCTTTGAGCAGCCTGGTCTAGTGAAAGGTATCCCTACCTGTGGCAGGGAGGTTGGGACTAGGTGACCTCTAAGGTCCCTTCCAACCCAAACCATTCTGAGTCTATGATTTTTGTATGTTGGTGGTGATGTGGTGTCACTCATCAGATGGAAGCATGAGTTACTATAGAGAAATGAAGTGACCCAGTTTGCCTTATCTGGTAACAGAAATACACATTCAGCATTCATGCAGCAATGTAAAAGGGAACAGGCCTTTACTAAGATGCCAGCAGGAGGGTTGTGAAATACAGCACACAGAAGCGAAAGCAGGGTTGATATGCAGGGCCCATGGTCTTCTGCAGATGTGCATTGCTGGCTGAGTCGTACTTTGCTGCATCAGTCCTGTATGTTATCTTAGGCTGTTCCTTCAAAGCATCCTCTCCTTAATGTTATCTGAGGCAAATATGATGGAAACCATAAAGCCATTAATCTTCCAATGCTACATCAAAACATTAACTAAATTTAAATGAAGCTGCCATGCAGAGGATGAAAAGTATTGGAGTCTGATGGTCTCTGTTAAGTGGCATGTCCCTTCCAGCAGCTGAACTCAAGTGAGGAAGATCAGCAATGCTGTTCTGGCACATATGCTACCTTTCCCACCCTTCTCTAGGGGATTCAGCTCTGCTGGTGATGCTGCCCTCACATGTACCAGGAAAATGAGCCTGGGTGCAGCGTCCCTGGACTGGTGCCCCTGATGGGATGCTCTAATGCTAGGGTGGCAAGAGGAATGATGTTTAAGGAATAATTTTACTGGTCAGACCCAGCAGCAGTAGTTTAAATGCTGTATATTCTGTCACTACATCTAGCCATAAAATCCATCGAAGTACCTGATGAGGATAATGTGACTAAATAGGAAGGTATTGCTCTGCTTGCAGCCATTTCAAACTCTTGCTTGCTGTTAACATCTCTGTTAGTAAAGAAATACGCAAATGTTTCTTTGTAAGCTGGCAGTTTGTTAGTATTTGCTTTTGGGCTTTTCTTTTGATTCTATCTACATATGCTTGCCTTATGTAAATCTTTGATTAGACCTAGAGTGCTTTGGGCTCAGTAGTGAAGCTGGAGGAAGCAGTGTTGCAATGGCAATGGTTTGTGTTTCTGCCAAGCAGAAGCAGCAGCTCAACATATACTGAAACAGCCATACAGCAAATGGGAGAGGTGAAGAAGCCCCGGACGGAGTGCTTGGCCTCTGCTTTCATTGCTTTGTGAAAAAGCTAAGATAATCTAAATCTTGCTACTGTCCTGTGTTGTTATTTCGTATCAACAGAACAGAAACCACTCTTTGTTCTCTAATGACACACTGAAATCCTTAACCTACTAACTTGTATAATACTGTCTACATGCGATGCTGAGAGCTGAAAAAGCTAAAGCTAGAAGTTACTGTAATTCCTGGGAATCAGATTTGAGTTACAGGTGTTGACAATAAGAAATTTCTGAAGTTCAGCAGAGATCGGTATGTCTGATTACTTGGCTTTTTCTGGAGAAAGCTGGAATGGCTGTGTATGTGCAGTTTTTGGGAATGTAAAAGATGTACTATTGAATTATGTTGAAAGGGCACCAAAAGTACTTTTTTCTTTGAAAATTAAAACCCTTTGTAATAAAGACAAGGATGACTTAAACTTGCAAAATTTTGTTCTTCATTTTGGGAGAAAAGAGTGCTTGAGTACTTGTTGAAGAGTCAGGGCTGTTTTGTGCAGAGTAGGATGCTGAAAACTGCTTTTTCTTTATATAGTGTTTTACTGGTTTTAGTATAAACTAAGATTTTAGAGATCTATTCCTTCCAAAATGTAAACATTGTAGAGAAGTTAATTCCACTCCCCTGCCAGGCTGCATGTGGGGCTGAGTGGTCCCAGAAAGATGTACCTGACAGCATTCAGGAAAATGCAGCAGGTGCTGCAGTTCTGCTGGCAGTGCTGGGGCTTCATGAACAGCTGGGTTCTGGAGCAGTGTGTGCAGCAGGGTGCTGTGCATCAAGGCATGGAGCAGCTCTGTGGGGTGGCAGTAGACATCCAGGCTGCCAGTGCTGTGCCTGCCCTGCCCAGGGCTGAAGACAGTGCCTGGCAGCGCTCAACATAATCACACTGGCTGTTAACACATGGCTTTTGGACACTGCTGTTGCAGGGAGGAAGGGGGCCAGTGGTATGGAGTGGCTGCAAGAGGAAACCACAGTTATGACGTGCTGAAGTAAATCCAGAAACTGGTGTAGAGTGAGCTGGAGTCAAAGAAACTTGTCTGGGGTTTGATGACAATGTGAATTTGACAATACAAAATGTTTATACATATATATTTCCAGGATATTTCAGTGTCATGCTGCGTTTTACCTCTGTTAGAAGAGTACTTGGCAAAACAGTGCCTGGGTGGTACTGGTAGAAGAAGCTTTTTGTGTGCAGGATGCAAGTCTTGGGTTTAAAACTAGATTCAAGCAAGTTTTGGCTGCAAATGCTTAGAAAATTTAGTGTTGTTCTATTTATGTGTTGACTTTTCCATGATTTATCATCTGATGCTGTTTAGGAACATCCTAGGCTATTGACCTTTCTTTTCTTTTTAGTGATGTGTCATCTGTTTATTTTAAAACATTGGCTTTTGCTTATTGGGGCACGTCTCAGTGAGTATCCAAAAATATGATGAAGTAAGATTCACTTTATTACACATACGTGGTGTACCTGCACAGGTTTAAGAAAAACCGTGGCTGCTGGAGCAGTGATGCTGTTGTTGATCTTGCATGCAGTTCTCTAGATGCCAGCATCAGTTTCCCTGCTGGCTGCTTCTCAGTTGCATTCATGCCTCCTTGCTTGTAGCCACTGTGTAACAGACAGTGCCCATGCCTTGAGGTTTGCAAGTTGCTGTGTGTCCTCCTCCACAGCCTAGTTGAGGTCCTCTGCAGACCTGGGATCGCAGGGTCAAAATGTCTTGACTGTGCCTGGAAGGGTACACAGAAGCTGTAATAAAATCTACAGGAAAATGATGTCTGTAATAAGAATCTGTGACCTGAACTGAGGGGCTGTGAGATTATAGTTTCTTGGAAAGATGCTGTCATGGATGCAGGGAAAGAAAGTAGAAGGAGTATCTATTCGCATGGACTTACTTTGAGGAATCATTTTAAAAACAATCTATCCCAGGAGACATTTAAGTATTTAAAATGATTCGAGTGGATGGTGGGTGATGTTCAGTGTACTCTTAAGATAAACACTTGCCTTTTTTAATTCTAGACAGTACTTTCCCTTGAGCTTGACAGGAGGAGCTGCTTCCCTTGGATGAGGATGTGCATTGCCGCTGGGACTGTGGGAAGAAGAGTCAAGGGCTGAAGCATAGATCTCAAACATGGCTTCGCTTGTGTGCCAGCAGTGACACTTGCAGCATGTCAGATGTAAGCTTCCAGGGAAGTGTGGGTTTAGTACCAATTTAACTTGCTTGTGATGTATACTAACCCACACAGTTTTATCCTGAGCTTGTGAAACATTTGAAAAATGGGGGAAGTCTGTGGCACACAAGTTGGGTTTGCTGGGCTTGTCCGCCACTGAGGTCAGGAAGCGGGAAAATTTGTAATCTTCAATAAACTGAATTTGAAGATGATGAAATTCTGAAGTAAAACTGAGAAATTTTAAAGTAAAACTGAGACAAGGTATTGGGATAGAAAACCCTGACTGAAAATATATGTGTAAGCAATATTCCTGTTTGTATGATGTTTGTGGTTTAACCTCAGCTGACAACCAAGCCCCACACAGCTGCTCACTCACTTCCCCCCATGGTGGGATGGGGAGAGAATCAGAAGGGTAAAACTGAGAAAATTCAAGGGTTGAGGTGATGAAGACAGTTTAACAGGTAAAGCAAAAGCCACACCTGCCAGCAAAGCAAACTAAGGAATTTATTCACCACTTCAGGTCAGGCAAATGTTTGACCATTTTCAGGAAAGCAGGGATCCATTATGCAGATCAGTTAATTGGGAAGACAAATGTCATCACTCTGAACTTCACCCCCTTTCTTCCCCTAGTTTATATGCTGAGCATGATGCCATATGGTATGGAAGATCTCTTTGGTCAGTTGAGGTCAGCTGTCTTGGCTGTGTCCTCCCGCAACTTCTTGTATACCCCAGCCTGCTTGCTGGTAGGGTGGGTTGAGGAGCAAGAAAGGGCCTTGACTCTATGTAAGGCACTGTTCAGCAGAAACTAACATCTCTGTGTTATTAACCACTGTTTTCAGTGCAAATCCAAAACATAGCCCCATATGAGCTACCATGAAGAAAATTAACTCTATTCCAGCCAAAACCAGTGCATGTGAGCAACTGAGACTGAGGAAATCAAACATTTTAAAGGCAAGTTTTCCTGTTGGCAGGCTCTGATGGTGGGGGTGAGTCTGTGTGTGTTCTCATGTTTTGTCAAGACTACCTTGTGACCATGAAAACATGACAGCGATAGTAATGAAGCAAAGGAGATCCCTGAACAGATGGCAAAATGGATAGAATGGGATAAGTAAAATACATGTCATATACTGCAACTGCAGATTGAGGGTTCAGATCCTTGTTTGGGACTGTTATGGGACAGTCAGTGTCACTCTGCAGTTCAGGAACTGTCAGGCAACACTGGCATCAACCAGAATTTCTAGGGCGTTTGTGCCCCACTTTACCTGCTGACACACCTCATCCTTATCCTTCCCCACTGCATTATAACTTAGGCTAAATTTGCAAAGGCATTGAAAACTTCTGTGAAAGTGAGCAGGCAAAAAAGGTCCCTGTTCTTTCTCCCACCCCAGGCAGGACTGAGGGTCCTGGGGCCATGAGCCTCTGCCCTTTGTCTGTTTGATGCTGTGTTACGTGCAGGAGTGGGTTAAATGCCATGTCAGTGGGAAGTGAAGGCAGGAGCCAACGTACTGGTGAACAGTGTTTTAACTCAAACCAGCACCAAATTTCCTGTAATGGTACGGCAGGTGAAATTGCTTGTAATCATACAGTGGGCCCTTTGGTTTGCAGCTTCAAGTTTTCCTTATTAGCGGTTACTATGCTGTGGATCAATAATGCTGATCACTGGTTTCTTCTCAGATGGATTTCTTATAATAATGAGTATTAACATGTAACGGTACGGTATCCAACTTACTGGATTGCTACTTAGTCATTTCAAGTATAATTACTAGTGATTTGCTGAGATGTTTTCTGAGGGATTTAATAGGATTCTACACTGCAAAGTGTATGGCTGCATGCTAAGCATTGGGAAGCTATTAAAGTTTTTTAGACAAGTTTAGAATTTCCTAGTACAAAATTATACACTGTATGTCCTGCAGTGGAAAATACTATTTTAATAAGCATATTGGTATTAAATTTAGTATGAAATTAGAAAAAAGTGTACTTTGATATGGTATATTCCTTCCTTGTGCTTTTCCAGCAACAGGTCCCTGGTGCATACTTCACATGTTTATTCTAACCAGTAAGCTTCTTTAAGGTCTCACTTTCCTTATAACACACATTTTTGCAGATTTAGCAAATGGGAGGTGATATGCAAAAATACTATCCCATAAAGCTGGTATCCAAGTAAAAATACTCAGAAATATCCCATATAAATGAAAGTATGAAGAGCAAACTTACCCAAGTCACCAGCCAGGAGCCGGTCTGCCGTGGATTTGCATGTGGGGCCTGTGGTGCACTGCACCTCTGACCTCTGAGGATCATGCAAGTAACTCAAAATGTGTGAATAGTTCAGATGTGCTTTCTCCATCCTTGTAATGGTAGCTGATGAAAGCTAGCTTTAAAAAAACCTTCGACTTTCTCTTCCCCGCCCCCGCCTTCAAACTAGCAAACAACCCCCTGCATCTTACCTCTTCTGATCAGCTAATGGAAAGTCTCAAACTGACATGGCTTTAAATCATGAACCTTGGACTGCTTACATCTAATCTTTTTCTATTGAATAGCTTCTGGCACTTTACGAGTTTACCATTCTTCGAACCAAATAAAGCTATCAGGATGCCTGATTGTATTATACTGGCAGGTTTACTAGAGGAAATCCTCCTTCTGGAGGAGCACAATGGCTGGTGATTTCTCCAGGGTGAGTAGCAGCCAGTAAAAACAAACATTATACTGTTACAGTACATTTCTATAAAGGCCTGAATTAAAAAGCTTATGTATGAGGTTTAATCACCATAATTTTCTATCTAATTACATATTTTCGAGTGGAGTGGAAGTGCTTTATCATGCTAAAAGTTTTTTTTTTCTTTATGGTGTGTGGAGAAATTGTATTCTGTTGTGTATTTCACAACCAGTATATTTGCAGGGAATTATTTAGGTATTGACTACCCTAAGCAATACTGCTTTCTCTGAGGATGGTGTTTATAGTTCTGGCACAGGGAAACAACCTTTTCCTGTTACAAGCAATCTATTTTCAGTGCCTATTTGATTTTATATCCTTTTATTAATTTCTGTGTATTTTAGGGAGGTGGTTGTGAAATTAAACCCAACATATTTAGTTGCCCAGGTTTCAATATATCTTTAAGAGCTTGGTTTTGCTGATTTCACAGTGCTTTTCTCCTGGGGGTCAGTAACACTCCTCCACTTGACCTCTGCACCGAGGGGGTAGGCCTGTCATTAAAGCCTCCCATTAAGCCTGGCTCAGGCAGGCTGGCATTGCCCTGGTTTGACCATATGTGCTGCAGAAAAGCTTTTTTTCCAGTGGTTGACAAGGGAGCAGCTGTCACACCCAAGATGGTTGTCCTCAACAGAGCAGCACCTATGCTGGGGGTGGCATCTCCATTCCATGGTTCTGGGTGGTAGGTCCTTGTGAAGCTCCACCTTGGCTTGTGGACCAAACACAAAACTTGGCAGCGTAACCTGTGCTTGCACAGGAGGAGAGAGCACTTCACCACGGGAGGTGCAACTTTGTGCTGAAATAACTTGAAGGTATGGCATAGGAAATGTGGGTAAACTTGTATGTGATGCTGCTGGGCGCTTAAATAGGAGTTATGCTGTGAGGTCAAAATGGAGATTTATAGTATAGTTCATTTAGTAGCCACACTCATGGCTGAGTATGATTTGCATGTTACTCCCAAAGATTATTTTTAGTGACTTTAAGCTTTCCTCATGCAAATTCCCATAAAGGTGTCTCCAGTTCCACTGAGCTTTTGGACATAAATATAAAGACAGCGGGAAATAATTCCCTGTGAAAATAGAGCTGAATGTCATGAAAACACCAGCTGTTGATCTTATAATGGCTGTAATGTCAGCTTAGCATCGGTTTGCATATTAACACCCATATTTTCGAAGGTGCCTTGTGGTGTGGGTTGGTTTTTTTTTTTTTTTGTTTTTTTGGGTTTTGTTTTTTTTTTTAAGGTCTCATTTGAATGCTTGCACAGGCAGCTGAGAGACAGAACATGGAAAGTTTTCCTCCTGCGCAGATTCACCAGCAGTAGCTGGGTACTATCCTGGAGGCTGGAGCTTCCCTGCAGAGGAATGTAGTTACCGGCACAAGGTGCCTGTTCCTGGCTCAGTTCTGCCGGGAGGGGAAGTGAGAGGAGCACTTCTGCAGGGAGTGCTCCCGGAAACCTTGAACATCTTTTGTGCAAGGAAAACAGAGGTGCTGGGAGGGACTGCGGGACGGCACCTTTAAAAGATATCAGCAGGCTGTGCTGAAGCTCTGCGCTGCCTGATGTGTTGGGAACTCAGATTGCCTTGCTGCCTCTGTCAGAGGCTGTGTCTGCTCGGTGGGTCCTGCAGCCTGCGGGAGGGCAGCAAATCTTCACTTAAATACTGTGAAAACGCATCAGCCTGCAAGTCTTTGGGGATTTAATAAGTACAGGCACAGCCCTCAAATCCTTAGTGCATGTAGACCCACTTGTGACACTTCGGGTGCTGCTCTGGCAAACCCAGTCCCCGGGGTTTGGGGTGCAGCAGCTGCTGCTGTGAGGGCAAAGGGTGCTCGGTGTCTCCCAGGTCAGACCCATACACCAGTCCCTCTTTCATGTATAGCTCTTACATAGCAAAGGGTTCTGGCTAATACATACATTTGAAGAAAGTGCTTTGATGGGTCATTGTTCTGAAAACTGAAATGAAATAATGAGAATGATTTTTGGTGTGGTGTGGTTGATTTTTTGTTTGTTTGTTTGTTTTGCTTTTTGTTTGGTTTTTGGTGGCTCTTTTTTTCCCCTCTCCTTTATCACCTATCTGGACTCTCTGGATTTTTTTTCTTTGTGGTTTTCTTAAAAGCGCAGCTAAGCCAGTCACTGAGTTCTTTCTTAAGCAAAGAATTTGGCATGCTTGATGCTGGAGCTGCAGCCTGGACTGCTGATCCCTGGGAACTGATGAGCAGGAAAATACTGGTAACTAATCTACTGCCTGGACCAAAATCAGGAGATCAGATGTTGGGACATTCCTGTTTGATGCTGAGCTTTCTGGCTCTGGTGTGGAATGGCCGGAAAGGGAAGACAAGAGAGAGGGTCTTTCTAAGTGGCTTATCCCATTTCTTAAGAAGTGTAATGCAGAAAGCCACTTCAACAGAATCAGAAACTGGTTTCAGCAGTCTTTAAGGACTAAAAGTTTTCCTAATTTTGCTTTCCTGCATGTGGTGAATTTCACTGTTTCAATATGATAATACCCCATGAAACATGATCTTCAGGCCATTTGGGAAAACGAAGTGCTGAAGTGTTTGCCCTGCAGGCAATGCCTGTTCTTGGCAGCTGCCTGGAGGAGTGTCCTGCTCTGTCGGAAATAAATCCTGTGGAGAGTAGGAGCCGCCTGCCCATCTTAGAGCACACAGCAGATCAGTGAGGCCAGGGGGATGGCAGGTGCTTTTCTGGGGGTTTTAAATTCTGTGTGCTCCAGCCAAGACTTCAATGGGTGTAACTTAAATAATGCAGACACATGCTTCTTTCAACCAGCCAGTGTTGTCTTTTATGATAGAGTATTTCATTAGAGTTTATCTGCTCCATGCTGGCAGATCTCATCCCAAACCTTAATTTGACATCTGGGCTGTGAAGATGGCACACTGCTTATTCCATTGTAGACGCTGCCTGAAAAGTCAGGTGTGGTGATGGACAGAAACCTTGGTCTCACTGCTGCTGGCACTGCCCCTGTGAGAGCCTAAGCCTAGGGCAGACTCTGTCCTGCAAGAGGTGCAAGCTCTGTGCACCTCTGCCAGTATCACTCTGGTCTGTGGCATTGGTGCGAAGGGGCAAGGCTGCCAGAGCAGCCAAAAGGGACAGTCTGATGGGAGAGCCTGCTCCAGGTGTTGGACTGTCAGCGGGGTGCTTCCTGCTGCTTGTTTTGTTTCACTTGAAGAAGAGTCATGAGACGTTTTAGATGGCTTTATTTCCATAGAATCACTTTGAATTCAGGTTTTGTTTGGTTTCTGGATGAGCATTGTGACTCCTGCGTGCCTGTCCCAGTCCTTGTCCTTGCCTTTGCCTCGGTTGCACGTATTTCATCTTCCTCTTCATCATGTGCATGGAGCTAGAGTTTGGTGGGCAGATGCTCTCTCCTTGGTTTTGATTTTTGTGATCTCCCAGAGTGACTTCAGTCAGAAACGAACCTTCCAGATACTACCAGAGGTTAATACAACCCTTGTTTTCTCCTGACTGCAGTACCTTTGGGCATAGTATTTGGTACGACTTGTCAAGGGAAGAAATGACATCAGAATTGACCTTGTTATCAAAATAAATAGAGAGGAATTAAAGTTTAGGTATAATTATCCTGCTCTCACTAACAGGTCCTCTGCTTACTGCAAAATATGTGAGGGTCCAAGGAGTTCTGTGTGACTTTTGTCATATTTATGAAAGTAGCTTTTAAAGACCTATTGCCTATGCAAGGAAGAATAAGCTTGCATACTTCTTAAAATGGTTTTCAGACTGCTCTGTATAACACTCAGTATTGCCTGACACAGGACAAAGATCAAAACAAACAGACTTAAATACTTCCTCTTAGCTACTTTTTCTATTTTGAATTAGATCTGAGAAACCAGGTTTTTTATGAAAGCTGCTGCATATCATTACAACAATTCAACCTCTTGTATAATGTACTGATGTAACTGAACGTAACTCTGTCAAAAGATATTTCTTAGAATTAAGTAATTTGATTCCTTGTGCTGGACTTAGATATTTAAATAACGTTTCTGCTTTATGCCTTTTACAGGCAACCTGTAAATCTGTTTTAATGGACTTGCTGCCTGGATCTGCACTTCTTATTTTTGTCTTTCTGTAATTGTATCTTTCGTATTTTTTCTTCATATCCATTTCTAAAATATAGGTATAGGTAATGATGCCCACATGATTCAGGGCTCCCTGGAGAGTACTATGTATGTGCTTTTGTTATAGGGGTACAGTTTGCCATAAATAAGGCAAACCAGCCTGGAACAACAAAAAGACAACTTGGCTGAAAACGCAGTATTCAGAAGCTAGACTTCATGCATGGGCAAGGAATGTACTATGTTTGTGACTTCCCCCTACTCTTCATCCATGTTCATTCCTTTGCTTCAGCCAGCTGAAGGCTATTAATTAAGCAGCAGTGCATTACAAATATTTTGGAATTAGGAGTGTGACATCTGGTGACCCTTGAAAGGAGCATCCATCCACAGCTGGCCTTTCACTCCTGACATGCTGCTCTGTACAGGCTGTATCACAACACAGTAAAATACAGTAGAGTGAAGATTTGGGGAGTTTTAATTCAGTAAGATTTTTCAATACCCTTATCAGAAATTGAATGGAATGACATTTTCTTTTATATGGAAAAAGTTGAAAAAGTGTTGTAAAAATCGGGAAAATATACTTTTATTTAAATAAGATAACAAAAAATGTATGCATTCTGCACCTCCTGAATTTCTTACTGTCATGAAACTACGTGCTGATATGAATCTTGTATCAGGCCAGCTTTGTCAGCAGTGGAGGAAGCACAAGGCAGGGTAGGTCTTTGGTGCCAGCACAAGGATGATGGTGGGGATCTAGTCATGCTCAGTGCCTGCTCCGCCTCTTCTGGGGCAACTCAGACTTAACCTCAGACACTAAAATGAGACATGATTAATAATGAAATACACTTACTATGCCTTCTTGTTGCAGCTATGACAGCACTGTAACAAACAAATAGGTGTTCCCTCCTGAGATTGTTTAACAGAGATGGGTGACCTGAGAGTGACAGTGCTAGGGATGTTTGAGACTGTCTGCAAATAGCAAAGTTCTTTTCAGTGGGAGAGGTTTAAAGGTTACTCTGACAACAAGAAGTAAACTCCAGACTATGGTCTGTGAATTTTTAGTTTATTGTTACTTGCATGTTTGAACTGTCAGCTATACCAGGGCATTTCTGCTGTTGGCCATATTGGTTGTCCATCAATAGCATGTTCCCCAAAGTTATTGTTAGTCAGTTAATCCCAGGTGTGGCATTTACCAAGTCTGATTTTTCAGTTAGAGATCTTTAAAAGCAGCTGTCAAATTTGACCTTCCTTTATTTTTTTGCTGCTTCTCTCATTAGCAGCGTCTGCAATTACCACCTCCAGCACTGTGCTCCACACTTAGTAACAGTTTGGCCAGCAAACAGCTGTTGGTTGGCAACTAATCCCCAGTGAGATGGGAGAGAGAACTGGAAGGGTAAAAGTGAGAAAACCTGGGGGCTTGAAATAAAGACAGTTTAATAGGTAACACAAACATTGTGGGCGCAAGCAAAGCAAGAGCCTTGCCAGTTGTGAAGATCTGTGTACCCCCAAAAGTTAGCACCTTTTTCATGAAAAAAAATAAAAGACCTAACATTTATTTACTTGAAATCTGATTTTTATGCTTCCTACCTAAATATAAAGAGCACAACTTTAAATATTGAGTTAGAAAACCCAGCTTATGTTTACAGAATAAGCTAATCATTAACCCAAGGCTTTAGAGATATTGCCCTATGCCCTATCATGCCTGTAGCTTGCAATGATTGCATCAGCTTGAACTGTACTGGGTGAACACTGTTCTGTTTCTATTTAAATGGGATGGCAGGCTGTGGAAAGGCTGTGCTCGAAGCAAGTCTTTCCAGAATATGGTCATGAGCCTGTACACTTTATGAACGGGATGGCTGTTTCTATGAACAGTTGTGTCATAATAAAACAGATCAGGGAACTTTTGGGATTGTGTCAGTGATGTGAATGGCGTGTTTCCTGTCTGTCTGCTTGGGTTTGTGTTTGTCATTGCACGTTGTTTAAGTGGTAGGTACATCAGGACGTTTGTAGTTTTTGAGTAAGGTGGTTACAGAAAAATCCCTGAAACTGTTGGGGGTTTTTTGACGTGGCCAGACTCAGATCCTAGGTGAGAGGAAGACACAAGTGATGCTTTTGTTGTCTTCGCATTTTTTTAATCTGATAACTTTTAATTTGGGCTCCAAAGGATGGGTCTGGGTGTGTATGGACGAGGGCTGTTGGGAGAAGAAGTTGTTATAACGAAGCATGGGGCCTCTTGAGATGTTGTGAACCCAACACCAACTCCAAAATACTATATCCATGTTGGTTAATTCCGCAGACTGTGAAAATATGTGCTATAAAATTGCTGCTTTGGAGGGTGTTTCATAGCAGAGGATGTGTTTGAATATAGGTCTCAGCCAGATGTGTAGAAATCAGCACTGTCTTTTAAAGAAATTGAGGACTATGGTTTACTGAAGAGACAGGGAGGTCCCAAAACGTGAGGCAATAGTGATCTATGAACTAGAATACTTTGGAATTTGCAATCAGCAGTGACTGAGAAATTTTTTACAAATATCAGATTTTGATGTAACTTTTGCACTGGGAGTTGAAGCTGCAGCTGAGCCCTAGCATCTCTGAGACAAGTGGCATAGCTCCCATCGTACTGCTGTAGTGCTTCACTTCAAACCTGTAATAGCAAGCTTGAGTAACATCTAAATATTTGGTTTAAACCACAGCACCCCGTTTTTTTGCTGTGAGTTGTAAAGCATAAAGCACTGCACATACCTGCTCATGGTGGCCCTTGGTGGTACTGCCGGGGGGGGCTGTGGGGATGTGCATGGCTGCTGGCCCCTTCATGGAGTCTTACGGCAACTGCCTGGTTTTACCCATTTCTCACACCCTCCAGATCCCACAACAGAAAGTTATCTCTTCCCTTGTGCTGCTGCTGTCACCATGGTTCAACTTCTCCCCTTTACTTTGGGAGCCCTTACCGTGTGTTTTCTCTCTCTAGATGATTATAAGTCTAGAAGATGGAGTGGAGCATCTGCTGTTTGCATTAATGTTGTTTATAAGAACATTCTTTGCTGGGGCTGGAGCAGCGTGCCCCCATGCCTGTCTGCAAGCCGCTACTACAGGGCACTGTGCCGGCTGGGCGTGGTGTCCCTGGGGATGCTCTTGTCAGCTGAGAAATGCAGCTGGGAAAAACATACAGTCCTAAGACATAGAATGAAACTATGTCTACAGCCTGCTCCACAGTTCTTGTGATCCACTGCTGTGCTCTTCAGGTACAGAATTAGCTTTTTTCTTTTCCCTTTCTCTTTCCTGTCTTTTCCTCACTTTTAACGTGCTGTAGCATATTTGCATAAGGGCTATTGCTGTCTACTACTGCTATAAGAAAACATCAGATTTAATGTAGATTTTTCATTTTAATTTGAAAGACCCCCAAAGCCAGGATGCTAATTCTTGTCATACTCAGTTCCCCTTTTTGGTGGGAGCAGGCTCTGTGAAGAGCTGCTGAGAACAAGTGCTATATCCTGGCAATATGTTTAATTGGTGCAGATGGACCCTCTGAACTACAGGAACAGTCAAATCACTCTTCTGCAACTCAAACTGGTGTCTGACATGTAAGAGCTTTGACTGTCACTTAGGGACATAACCACTATGGCAAGAGTTTGTAACGTCTCATTACAAGTAACTGGAGAGTAATTCTATTACTGTCTGCAGTAATGCAGGCAACAAATTCCCCTGCATCCTTGCGCAGATTTCTGTAGCTTGCGCACAATGTTTTCCAATAAGTAGATTTTTCATTACCTTAATAAAGATATTTAGTGTGAGATTCTGCGCTTCAAGGCTTTGCCATAACAACTGTATCTGTAGAACGCAAACCAAAGCTCTTCTGGCTGTGCTGCCCCAGTCATTGTCAAAGAATGTGAAGCCCTCTTCCTAAATATTGGATCTGCTAGTAGTTATAGTATAGATTTGGGGATTGACAAGCCATATATATGGTGAGGATGATATAATATCATTACGTGGTCAACTGCTAGAAGAGTAAAATCCCTCAGGCAAAATGTTCTTTGATTTAGAGCACTGCTTTCATTTAGAATATCTAAGAGTCTTACTAATCTTAATGTATTCACAATAATATTATTAATTAAAAAAATAATTCAGTGATTACAGAAATATATTTTCAAGAACTCTCATCATTAGTTTTTAAAAGACAAAAACACACCAGGCCTGAAAACTGGGAATGTAGGAATTCCTCTGCTTTCTGAGCCGTCACTAAAGACTTGCAACATGCCAGGGCTTGGCAGCCAGTAGTGTGGTCTCAACTGCTGTGGCTGGAGTGGTGCTGTTTCATGTTGCTGCTGGGGTGGGAAGTCCCATTTAATTCACTGTTTCCTACTTTGATATCACACGTCAAAGTAGGAAGCCAGGGTGAGGGCAGAGGTGTGCTAATCTGCAAAAGCAGTATGTACCTTTTTGACTACAGCTTCATGATTGATTTGTCATGAAAACCACTATAATGTCGAATTTATAGAAACATCTGGATCTGGGGGTTTCTGAGTCTGTTGTTAGATCTGGTGTCACCTGCAGTCCTTGCTGGTTCTCTGCCCTCAGGAAGAAGTGCAAGCACAGCATGGCAGGGATGTTCTGCCACTTGCAGTGTATGCAGGGTGAGGGATGCTGCTTGTCGTGGTGGGCAGGATACTAGCACTGCTTCTGTTCTCGGGTACTGTACAGATCTGGTGGCTGCTTTAGCTGAATGGTGTGTTTGGTATCCATCCCTCTTGTGTGGTGTGGGAGTGGCACATCCATGGCCTCTCTAAAACACCACCCATCCCTTCAAGGTCCCCAGAAGTGAGGGTGAGCCTCATGATGACTGATATCCTGATGTGCAGGCTCCATTGGGTAGACGGATTTGGGGGATGAGGTGGCAGGCAGACCTTGATTCAGATTATTTCCTGTTATTAAATACGTCCAAAATTCGAAAATCCCAAGGACTGATAGCGGTAGTGACATGTACCTTTGAGGGCCTGTTTCTCGATTTTACTACTTTCATGTTAACAAAACAATGGGATTTCCCCTGATTTTTGTCAGCTCTTCGTCTTGGTCATTTAGGGATGGATGAGTGTACTATTGCATTTCCCCTGAATATCTAACATATGGGTTTTCTGGACTGGATGTAGATTTCTCTCTTTCTCTCTCTCCCTTCCCCGCCTCGGCCCCCACCCCCCACC
>NW_009937833.1:0-21091 GCF_000696875.1 Nestor notabilis
TAGGTTGCACAGGGAAGTTGTGAATGCTCCATTCCTGTGGGTGTTCAAGGCCAGGTTGGACAGAGCATTGTGCGACATAGTTTAGTGTGTGGTGTCCCTGCTCATGGCAGGGGGGTTGGAACTAGATGATCTTAAGGTCCTTTCCAACCCTAACTATTCTATGATTCTATGATCAGCTTTCAGTCCTAACCTGAAGCTTTGCTTTCTTTTTTGTGTATCTCCAAAACCTGTAATAAAAGGCAAAAATGAAAGTAAAATGTTACTGATTCAAAATATTAACACTATTGCGGATTCACTGCTTTATTAGAAGGAGATGGCATGGAAAAAATATATCAGTGTTTCATAATATTTTCTGTATTAGAAAATGTTTTTTGCATTGCATTGCTCAGAAGTTGATAACTGCTTTCCTTTCTTTTGAACCACAGTGATCTGTGAAAGGGAATAATCTTTAAAATGGTTTCCAATCTCTTTCATTCTTCTTGTTTTACCCAGATTAATGTCTCTGGGCACCACTGTGAGAACAGCTCTATGCTGCTCAGCCTGTGGGCTCTGCATTGTAGAAACACAAATAGCACTACTTGTGGCTGCCAGCTGACATTCTCCCCCTCCTCTTTCATTTTGTAACCTGACAAGAATGTAAAAGGAATATTTATTTTTAAAACATCAAACCCACATTTCAATAAATGAGTATCCTAAGTGCTTCTTTTTGTCAATTCAACACCCTTGCCTGTGCTATTTGTTTAAGAACTCTAAGCCCTGTGTTTTTAACAGGGTCTTAAAAGAGTTTGTCAAGGGCTGCCATTGGGGGTGGTGAATGAGCAATACTAAGTAAAAATATCTAAAAATTGGGAATACAGACATTTCAGTTTTCCAAAGCCTGTTTGAATTAGTGCTGCCAGTCTCCTAGAAGTAGTTGAAGCTTTCTCACAGGCTTTCTGCTAGCCAGCCAAGAGGAAGTCTGGAGTACAGGCAGGGAAACACCATAATACAGATCCTACTGGAAGGATGGTAACATGGTTTTCTTAATTTGGGCTTTCAGATACATTTCATCCCATGCAAGCTCTTCATCAGAAGATCATCATGATCGTTTTGGGTCAGTATAATCTTCCAAGCCACATCTTCTGTCTGAAACATCCTCTGTAGCCTGATGTAAGCCCTGTTTGAATTTGACCAGGTGTGTTGATGGTGCTTCTGTGCATCGAAGTCAGACCATTTGTCAGCAGTGGTCTAGGAGGTGTACTGCTAGCCATGGAGAAGTGGTTTCTTTTGCTGATTATTTGGTTAATGGAGAGGACTTTCTTGTTAATAATAGTTCACAATCTACAGGTAAAAATATAAAATAAAACATTTTAATCAGATGCTGATATGTTATTGCTCTCTATTGCTCCCTGAAAGTAGGTTGTAGTGTGTGTGTGGTCTCTCTCCTCCCAGGTAACAAGAGATAGGACAAGAGGAAACAGCCTCAAGTTTCCTACCTGAAAGTAGGTTGTAGTGTGTGTGGGCTACTCTCCTTCAAGGTAACAAGAGATAGGACAAGAGGAAACAGTCTCAAGCTTCACCAGGGGAGGTTTAAGTTGGATATTAGGGAAAATGTCTTCCCTGAAATGGTTGTCAAGCACTGGAACAGGCTGCCCAGGGCAGTGGTGGAGTCACCATCCCTGGAGGTATTGAAAAGACGTGTGGATGTTACACTTTGGGACATGGTTTAGTGATGGTCTTGTCAGTGCTGGGTTAAGAGTTGGACTGGATAATCTTAAAGGTCTTTTCCAACCTAAATGATTCTGTGATTCTGTGACAGAAAAAGGTACATAGGTACATAGGAAAAGATGCCTTCAAGCTTAGAATTGTCTTTTGAGCTGTCTACTAACTTAGCTGGGCTGCACGCTGGGTAGATAAGTGGCTGAAAAAGAAAGTACCTTTCCCTGCATGTTCTAATTCCTGGAAAGCCATGCAATCCAAGATATCCTGATCCCAATCCCATGTTGTATGGAGCTTCAAGCCTCCACTGTAGCAAATGTACCTCTTGTGAGATCAAGCTATTCCCACTTTTCTGCCAAAATAGTCTCTTAGCTGGGGGGGCAGAGTGTTTTAGCCTGTGGCATATGCATGGCAGCATCAGTGCAGCCAACCAGCTCTACCCAATTAACCCTAATTATCCAAAGGTTTCAGGTGTCCTAAGAGTCTTTCAAGTAATCGAGATTCTACTGTAATTTGTTTTATGGAAGGGAATTAATAGTTACAAAAATCCTTTCAAATGACTCAGGAAAAAGGCTGATCTACTGAACCTGTTAATAGTTAAATATGGGATACTCCAGAGACAAAAGCAAATAAATGGCCTACTAAGTAGAGCATACACAGGACAAAACTACACAGAATACATCCATTATATTTAATTCTTGTGTAAAAGTAGCTGAAGCAGCTAAAGCTAATTCCAATGCAAATTATTTTGGATTGAGTAAGAGTGATCTTCTTTGTTTTTTTTTTTTTCCCCATCACAAGCCTCAAGATATGTGACCTGCCTAAAATACTGAAAAGCATTAACTGAAGAGTTCATCAGCTTCAACCAAAACACTTATAGTGCACATCAATATCAGAAATTGTAGACTCACCATGGAAGTACACATTTGTATCCAGCTGCTTTCTGAATAAGCCATAATTACCAAATCAGCTGTATTGATCTGAGTACTGCTGACCTGTCCTACTCATTCAATCTTGCCTTATCAAACTGTGTGTTTGCAGGTGTGATGGTCAAGAGACTCTTCTTGTGTTTGTCTCAAAACAACTCAAAAGACAGAAGAAACTGTCAGCTTGTTATCTCTTGGGCAAATGGCTGGGCAGCAGAGCAGGGATTGTGCTCCACCAGGGTAGGGGATGTTTTCCTGTGTTGTCTACCCTGAGGCTGTGAAGATTAACTACCCAGGCAACAACCTGCGGTAAAGACACTGCGGCACCTGTCGGGGCATAACATGAACTGGATCTGGGGCTCACCAGATCCCCTGCGGATGTGTCTGCGCTGGTGGGAGGGTTCCAAGAGACTGTGACCCTATAAAAAGGCAGCCGTCCTGCAGCTGTGTAGTGTATCCTTCCACCTTGGACCCCAGAGAATTCACTAGCCTCAAAGGACTCCAAGAGCTACAACTGAAAGCATTTTCACTTGCTCACCAAGAAGATACTGTTGGATCCACAGGGTGGTGATCCTATTTCTCTGTTTTTCCTTTTTCTCCTTCTTTTCCTTACCTTCTTCTCCACCCCCTCCTCATTCCCCCCCTTTCTCCTTTTCTCCTTTTCTCCTTCTACTTTGTATCTTTTATAAGAATAAGAACCTGCCAAGACTTTTGTTCCTCCTGACACAGTTTTAGGGAAGTTTGCAATAAAATTAATTGTTGTTTTGTTTTGCAGTCACTGGAGGGCTTGTGATTTCTCACTCAAACTATGCAGAGTGTGGTAAAAGATAGCTCCGCCCACACCTGTTGTGTGGGACAGGACAGCAGGGTACAGGATAAGTGGATGCATATATCTTGCTTGTGCTGCTTTGACATCTGTCTCTGATTTCAGTAGGACTAGTTTTGGAAAAATGGGCTCAGCTGTTGATAAGCACTGTGTGTAGATCTAGCTAATAAAGTGATTTCTGTAGGAGAACAACGCTTTAGTATAGAGAACTGTGACAGAAGAATGATGCTACAACATTATGAATACCACAAAAACTCTGATAATTTAACAAAATATAAAGCTATATAATTTATTATTCTATTGTAAGTATAAATTATATATATAAGTATATATAATTTATGCAAACATTATATCATCAGTAAAGCTGCACTATTGTTATGCAGATC
Source organism: Nestor notabilis (assembly GCF_000696875.1). Classification (NCBI taxonomy): domain Eukaryota; kingdom Metazoa; phylum Chordata; class Aves; order Psittaciformes; family Psittacidae; genus Nestor; species Nestor notabilis. The sequence goes on from NW_009937833.1 coordinate 3,837, forward strand.
ATAAGGATTTCCTGAAGGACTTTTTAGCATAATAGCCTGCTGGAATTATAAACTGGAAAGCACTGGAGTTATTTTGTATATAGTCTGTCAACACCATGTTACCAACATCAGCTTTGAAGGTTTTATATCCTGTTTCCAATAAGCTGCAAGACTTAGTTTTGCCAGCTTTTGACCATACAGATCAAAACCACTGAAAAAGTAATTCAGACTTCAGCTAGCTGTCAGGAGCAAAAACTGCTCAGCACCTTTTAAATCACATTTTCCTATATTTGGAAAAATAACTCAATTTAGAACTAAGAGAAGAATCTTTTTCCAGACCCTGCTTTTGTAAGAGCAACTGAGAGTCACTGAAGCAACAGGAGAGATTAAGATATCCCGCAGGCTAGATGAAGATCTAGTCTACTCTCCAGTCCTGGGCTCCTCAGTACAAGAAAGATCTGAATGGCTCCAGCACGGGACCACAAAGATGACTAAGGGACTGGAACATCTTTCCTATGAGGAGAGGCTGAGAGAGCTGGAAGTATTCAGCCTAGGGAAGATAAGGTTCAGAGGGATCTTATCCATATGTATAAATAAATATTTGATGGGAAGAAATGAAGGTTAGGGAGCCAGGTTCCCACTGACAGGACAAGAGGCAATGAAGACAAGCAAACACTTTCATCCTATGAGGGTGGGAAAACACTGGGACAGGGTCCACAGCAAGGTTGTGGAGGTATTTAAAGCCTAACTGGGCATGGTCCTGGACTATGTGCTCTAGGTGGCCTTGCTTCAGCAGGAGTGTTGGACAAGATGAAGTTCAGAGATCCATTCCATCCTTTCCAACCTAAATGATTCTGTGAATCTGTGAACCTAAGCTGAAATAATTTGGGTTTTTATGTGCCCTCTCTTCTCCTTTTGTAGATATATATATATATATTTGTTACAAATACATATTCATAAAACACGTATTTGTGGAAAGTGCATCACCTAAGTAGATATTCTTTTTCTAGCAGAAAACCTCAATGGGGTGAGACTGGGTGATGGAGAAGGTTACAGAATAGAAAGAAAAGTAGATGAAAGAAAAAAAAAAAATCTTAAGAGTGCAAATGTAGCCATTGCAGGGATTGTTACATATAAAATACTAGGTAGCAATAAACTGAAGAATGTAGTAGATGAACCTGAAAGGGTCAGAAAAAGCAATCTCAGTGACAGGAATGCATTAAAAAGCCTTTATAAAAGGAATCAATTACTTGCCCTTTCACAAGCTGAAGAAAAACTAAGATGCACAAAAAGTACTTTGCGTCATGCAGCCTTGATTCTAAGACAAAAGAAGGAAAAAGGAGTTATTTGTTTTGCTTAGTTTTTATCAAACCTTTTTGTATTTTCTTCTTTTTTCTGGTACTTGTTTTATAGGTTAGTGGAAATACTGGGCAACTGCAGAAATGAAGTAGCATGTAATACTTGAAAAATGCTTGGTAATATGCATTTCTGTGTCCTAATGTTTTCTGCCACAAAGGACTGCAAATACCTTTTACGTTTCAATTACATTCTCTAGAGATTAAAAAATTACCTTGCTGGAACAGCTGACTGTTCCATTGCAGTGAGGGTTAAGAACTGGAAGCTTCAAAAGAAACCAAAAATGACATGCAATGTGCAGAACTTCTCTCAGCACAGTGGTTGCAAAACTTGAGTTTTATATAAGTCACTTTATTCTTGTTAATTTGAATTTTCTAATTTAGCATTTTACAATGTGCATTTTTATTTTTGTTAGCATTTGTAGATTATGCCTTGATCTGTAGGTATTTAAATACTCAAATGATCTTACTGTAGTTATTTGGACTGCTTGTAAGCTTTAGATTAAGAGGAAGAAACATTTGGGCTGGTCATAGCCCCTGTCCCAGCACAGTCATTCCTCTCTGGAGCTCCACATGGGGACAACAATTACGTTAGTGTTTGCAGTCTCTTTCCAAAGCACTCAAGGACAAATATTAGAAAATTTCTAAGTTTCCAGTAATGAAACAAGACTTGCCTGTAAATTATAACATTAAATGCTCTTTGACAAAGTATACAAAAAAGTTGCTGTTTATGTGGTCCCATGCTGTCTAATTTTTTTCTCATGCTTTTTATGATTCATGACGTTCTGCACTTTTAATTGGAAGGCTATACAAAGGACTTGGATTATATCAGGTATTCATACACTTAGAGGTATTTTAATATGTATTATTTGGTTTATTACTTCAGTTTCTAACATTTTTACTTTCTTCCTGAATATTCACTCTCCCGTCTCTCACTGATGTCTGAGTGATGCCCATAACCAACTGTTAAGTTGTTGATGTACCTTACCAGGAACGCTGTCAGAAGTTGAATTCATTGTAACTACAGCCTGAAACTTGTCATCACTAACATATGGGGAAAGACTAATGCAGATGTCATCATTGGATTTATAGACCTGTGTTAATCTTTCACTAGTGCTTCAAGGCTTCTGAGTATAATATTTTCCTGATAACCATAAAGGCTATTGCCTGTTACGATTTGTAGTTAAATATACTCCATTATTGCCTGTCATGGTTTATACTTCAAATACATTCAGTTTAATACTACAAACCAGTGAATTATTACAGAGAGATAGATCCTGAGCTCAACTCTTCAGGTAATGAAATATAGTGTCATCTGAGCAGTGTTATGATGTAGGGTGAATTTTTGTTAAAACCATGACTTTACAAAAAAAGTGTATTTTAAATTGGCAGTATATTTTGTGGCCAGCTTGTAGCTCAGCAAGCTTTCATTATGAATGCCTGTGAGTTTGACGTTAGACATGCTCAGAGTAAAGGGATAAATGTTTGCAATTGCAACAGCATTTAATTAATTGCAAATTACAATATATTTAGCGGGGCTTGTGTCTTAATTTTATTTTTGAAAGATTAATAGTAATTCACGGGTTTTTTTTCAATCCATTATCTTTAAAAATTAAATTAGTTGTTGGTGTTTTATACCACGGAACTGAATTATGAAAAAGCATTTCTGTCAGGAAATGCATACTCTAACACATAATAAAATGAATTAATATTAGGTTTTCAAAGCACTGTGCAGGCAGTGTATTGATGACTGTGTTTGGTCCATGTGTTCTAAAGAATCATTAAGTTTACTCCTTTTGTGCACTCTTTGTGATGTTTTTGCTTGAAGATAAAACTTGCATACATGTTGAAATGCAATGTTGTATTGGATACATAGTAAAGACTAATCAACAATTTCTGTTACAAAGCTTAGGTCTAAAAGGGAAGTAATTTAGGCAGATAGGGAACTGAAGGTACCAAAAAGACCAAATTCCTCTTTTGAGAAAAATATTTTTTCCTATTTGATATAACTCACGTTTTAACAGGAAAAAATGTGCATGTGTTTCTGAGCAGTCAACTATTCTATATCTAATTGAGATGGAAGCACCAGTGCGATGTCATTTGCCTGAAAATTTTCTGGCCCCTACACCTATTCGCCCATTTCTGAAAATACTGTGTGAAATATTCACGACTTCATGTCTGGATTCAGGAGTGCCTGGTTAGTCACTGTTGCAGAAAAGATCATCCATTTTTCACAGATGTAACGCAGAGAGCACATTTCATTCCTTCCAGGCACAAATATTCCCGGTAAACAGACTCTGCTATTCAGTTCTCTGCATGTGGGAGGGGAATATGTTGCAAGAGAGATGAAGTTGCAGAAATGAAAAAAATTGTGGGATTTATAACATGAAGCAACATGTCCCCATCACTGTATTGCCCTTCGGACTAACATTACATCTCCTGAAGGACCTGATAATAAGATGTTAGATTTCAGTTACAAAATCCATTTGCCTGCCTTGGATTTTGTGTACTTCTGTTGTTACAGTATCAGAGAGCCTCACATGGATTTAAAAATAGAAAAGTCAACAATCAATTTTCTTTCCCCTCCTCAAGAAACAAAAAGCTAAGTTAACTTATAAGTGTCATTGTAATGAAAATAAATTTAAGTAATGCATCCTATGACAGGAAGCTGATTTAGAAGTAGAATTTTGCTCATATGTGAGCACAGAGAGCTGCTGCTGTGCTGCATCATCTATAAGAAATACTCCACTGGTTTGTTATTGTTTGGGACCGTTTAGATTTTTTGCAGCAGAGCCGGTAACAGATGATATATTGCCACATCTATTTCATTACACATGCCTGCCCTTTCTATTAGTTTGTGTCTTAAAACTGTTTTAATGACAGTGTTGCTGTTTACCTATAGCAAACCAGAAATAACCTTCTGTATTTTTTTTTTGTAAAAGATTTTCTGGTTGTTTTTCTTTTTTTTTTTTTTTTTTTTTGCAGTTTTTTTGGCAGGGGGTTGGGGTTTTTTGTTTATTTGGGTTGCTTTGTGGTGTTTGTTGGTTTGTTTGTGTGTGTTTATTTGCTTTGTTTTTGTTTTGTTTATTTTTTTGGTAAAGATTTTATGTTGCTTAGTTTTAAAAAAGGCAGCTACCATTCTCCTGAAAGTCTATTAACTACATGCCTCAGGAGGAGGAGGATCTGGGACAGTGTCCAAATCTCCTTTCTTTCTCTTTTCTCCAAATCTTCCCTTTGCTTCTAGTGGGAGGAAGAAATACCTGAACCACCACCACCTGGAATATCAGGCTCTTGGGCTTTGAATTAACTTGGAAGGAGTGCTCATGTAATGTCATAGAATCAAACAACAGTTTGGGTTGGAAGGGACCTTTAAAGGCCATCTAGTCCCCTTTCCCTGCAATGAGCAGGAACATTAACTAGATCAGGTTACTCAGAACCCTGTCCAACCTGACCTGAAGTGTTTCCAGGGATGGGGCATCTACCACCTCTCTGGGCAACCTGTTCCAGTGCCTCACCAACCTCACCGTAAAAAATGTCCTCCTTATAACTAGTCTGATGTAAGCATGTAGGTGAGCTCAGGAGACTTCACCTATTTTGGAGCAATATTTTGGGACCTGATGAAATCTGATGAAATCCATCTACGGGTCCTGAAGAAACTGGTGAATGAAGTTGCTAAGCCACTGTCCATCATATTTGAAAAATCATGGCTATCAGGTACACTTCCCAAAGACTGGAAAAAGGGAAACATAACCCCCATTTTCAAGAAGGGGAAAATGGAAGACCTGGGAAACTACAGACCAGTCAGTCTCACCTCTGTGCCTGGCAAAATCTTGGAGCAGATTCTCCTGGAAAGCATGCTAAGGCACATGAAAAACAAGGTGGTTGGTGACAGGCAACATCGCTTCACTATGGGGAAATCCTATCTAACCAATTTGGTGACCTTCTATGATGGGGCTACAGAACTGATGGATAGGGGCAAAGCAGTTGACATGGTGTACCTGGACTCATGCAGTGTGTTTGTCACTCTCCCACACTACAGAGATGTAGGAGATGGGGTTTATAGCAAGAACATTAGTGTTTTCCTGCACTTTGAGAATTTCTGTTTTTTCTCTAGCTTGCTTACTAGGGCTGCGAACTGTTGCACCCAAGTGCCTCTGATAAGGTGCAGCAAACTGGGGGGGTGAAGGCACGGACCCAGAGCATCTTCATGCAGTGAATCACCTTATTGCCTACTGCTCTAACTTTTTATACCATTCTAACAACAGTTCTGTTTAGCCTACTCCTCTAGCTTTCACACCGTTCTATTTGTAGCCTATCATGTTTAGTTCCTGACTTACAGTTTGTTTTTTAACACTGCTTCCTTTCTCACAGCCAGTCCCAGAGTAGCCAGTCTCTTATCTTTATGCTCTCTCCTCAGCCAGGTGTCTTGGTATCTTATGCTCTCTCCTCCTCAGCCAGCTGGGTTGCTCTGCTTGATTGTACTTGGTTTCTTCTTTAACTCTTTCTTCTCCAGCCAAGCAGTTACTTCTCTTTGGCAATAATCATATAATTTCCATTGTCTCCCACAGCAAACCAGACAGCAGAACACTGTAATCTTGACTACAGGAAACACAGCTACAGATTGGGTGGAGAAGAGATTCAGAGCAGCCCTGCGGAGGACTTGGGGGTGTTGGTCGACGAGAAACCTAACGTGAGCTGGCAGTGTGCGCTTGCAGCCCAGAAAGCCAACCGTATCCTGGGCTGTATCAAAAGAAGCATGACCAGCAGGTTGAAGGAGGTGATCCTGCCCCTCTAGTCTGCTCTTGTGAGACCCCATTTGGAGTACTGTGTACAGTTCTGGTGTCCTCAACATAAAAAGGACATGGAGCTGTTGGAACAAGTCCAGAGGAAGGCCACAAGGATGATAAGGGGCTGGAGCACCTCTTGTGTGAAGACAGGCTGAGAAATTTGGGGCTGTTCAGCCTGGAGAAGAGAAGGCTGCATGCAGACCTCACAGCAGTCTTCCACTATCTGAAGGAGGCCTCCAAGGATGCTGAGGAGGGACTCTTCATTAGGGACTGTAGTGATAAGACAAGGGGTAATGGGTTCAAACTTAAACAGGGGATGTTCAGGTTTGTCGTGGTTTAAGCCCAGCCGGCAACTTGGAACCACGCAGCCGCTCGCTCACTCCTCCCACTCTTCCTTCCTCAGAGGAATGTAACTCCCACGGGTTGAGATAACAGCACTCCAGTAACTAAGGTATAATACAAATCACTACTGATACCAATAATAATGATAAGAGGAATAACAAGGGGAGAGGACACAACCGCTCACCACCCGCCGACCGATACCCAGTCCGACCCGAGCAGCGATCTGGGCCTTCCGGGTAACTCCCCCCAGTTTATATACTGGGCATGACGTGCTGTGGTATGGAATACCCCTTTGGCCAGTTTGGGTCAGGTGTCCTGTCTCTGCTTCTTCCTGGCTTCCCCTCCTCTCTGGCAGAGCATGAGACTGAGAAAGTCCTTGGTCAGAGTAAACATTACTGAGCAACAACTAAAAACATCGGTGTTATCAGCGTTGTTCCCAGACTGAAAGTCAAGAAACACAGCACTGCACCGCCTACTAAGAAGGAGAAAAAATGACTGGTATAGCTGAACGCAGGACAAGGTTAGATATAAGGGTGAAGTTGCCTAAAGAAGCAATAAGTGCTCCATCCGTGGCAGTGTTCATGGCCAGATTGGATGGAGAATTGGGTGGTATGGTCTAGTGTGTGGTGTCCCTGCCCATTTCAGGGAGATTGGAACTAGATGATCTTAAGGTCTTTTCCAACCCTAACTACTATATGATTCTATGATTCTACTATTTCATACATTGTTATTTCAATATCATTAGATCTGTATTCAAATTTTCTACAGTCTGATTTTAAACTTGATCACTAAGCTTAAACTGGCGTCAAATCCAAATCTGAATGTTACCATGATCCCTGAGTGTAAAGCATATTTCTCTGACTATAAATGAAGGCAGTTTTTCATTATTGTCTTATGTGAGTCAGTAAACCAAAAGGTAACCTTTTGTGCAGCTGACAGGTAATTCTCTGTATCCACACTGATTGCTTAAATTTTATGAGCAAGTGTGTATTCCCTAGTGCAGACCTGTACCATGTGATTTTTAGCACAGTATATGGCAGCTAAGAATACAGTCTGTACTCTGGAAGCAAAAGCAGAGATTGAGGTAACTGTAGGTTAATACCAGGTGTATCTCTGAGGAACTGAATGGATCATAAAACCAATTTTGCAATGAACACCTTTTTCTCCATCTAAGATATGTACCAGTGCAATGTACATCAACACTTATTCTCCTCTTAATGACACAGTGCAATTGCAGAAATGAACATGCCACTGGTCCCTGAAGAAAAGGCTTAAAACTCCACTGGGTACTGCAGCACAGCATCTACTAGGTGGCAGCCAAGAAGAACCTGGAGGAAATGGCGAGAGTTGCTCTTTACGTTAGTGCAGTGAAGGCTGTCTTCTTTGTAGGAAGATAAATCTTTTCAATTATGTTGGAAGCTACAAGAATCTAACATGGGCCCCAGTGGTGAGATAATTGCTCCAGAACTTGGTGCAGTACCAAAATTCCTATTTTAAGAAATGCTGTGCCTTTCTTCTCTTTCACCTGCACTAAGGTGCTTTCCCCCCCCTATTAAAACATTAGCAATTTACATAGCACTAAATGTGAAACTCCCTGATGTTTAAATCTTGATTGGTACTGACTCTGTAATAGGAGCATAGAAACATCTCAAAAAGGCAATTTCCTCACCTATTTAATTTTCTGTTCAGTAACTCCTTTGCAGTGATAATGGCTCTAAATCAAGAGCTGTGGTCTAAGTTTTAGAAGAAATTTTATTAGTTTTGGGGAATAAGCACAGAAAAAGAGAAGCAAACTCTCTAGTAACAGATTAGCAGTAAGTATACAATGGTCTGGAGGGGAACTGTAACATCTCACATATGATTGTGATACTTTCAACAGTGAGAGACAATTTGTGTCACTACTGTCACTATTCCATCAATTCTCACAATCAGGTTCAACTATAAATTACTTCAGCGCTCCACATAGAGCTCCGAAGGGGGTACAAGTTTCTGTCACAGTGAAGGAATAATGCATTTTTCTCATGCAGTCTTTGTGAGGCCTTCCTTGGAAGTTTCTTCCTTGTTGACATTTTTATACATATGGCAAAATGTGACCTATTGTATTTGGCAATATGGAGACTGCCTAGTGTTATAGCCCCAGGAAGGAAATAGCTTTAATGCAGATTGTCTATGTCATTGATGTTCTTGGTAGCAACATGTATTCTAAAAATGAACATATTGCCAAGCAAAGTTGATCCTTTAAATGGCTTTCTATGGAAGAAAACTTGCTTAGTTCAAAATAATCAACAACCTTTCTAAATCCTTTTGTATCAATTGTCTGGAGAGTAAAAAGGACTATTATCATACAACAAAACCCTCCTCTCTTGTTTGAAAAGCACTCAACTTTAACCAAACAACATATATTGAAGCCTGGATTGATTTCAGTGAAAGCAGATATGACTGCAGCAAAGTCTGAGAAAAGGAAACATCTGTTTTTGACACCTTTTTGAGACAGCTAGGGAAGTGTCTTGGCAGAGCCAGGAACTTAGAATCATAGAATCATAGAATAGTTAGGGTTGGAAAGGGCCTTAAGATCATCTAGTTCCAACCCCCCTGCCATGAGCAGGGACACCACACACTAAACTATGTCGCCCAAGACTCTGTCCAGCCTGGCCTTAAACTCCTCCAGGGTTGGAGCATTCACAACTTGCTTGGGCAACCTATTCCAGTGCCTCACCACTCACCACCTCACAACTTGATGCTGATTATCAGCTCCCCAAAGTGGCTGGGCAAGGTTCTACTGAATGCTTTCCTCTGGAAAGTTTTATTGGTCAGGCTGGGCAATCAGTGGACAAAATACTACCCTAAAAACTAAACTGAAAGGTGAAGGTAGGGAGAAGATGCTTTCTTCTGAATTTCATACCCATTTATCTTGAGGTAAATTAAATCAATTCTAAAATACTGACAAATAAAGTTTGAAGCAGACTGATGTTTACTGAGCAATACTTTAATATTCTCTGGAAATCCAGAAAAGAGTATTCAAATCGGTTTAATAATTTAATAGTCATTAATGTGTGTTATAGGCGTAGTGGAAATAAGTTATTTTTCCTATTCATAACTAAATACCACATTTTTTTCCCACAGTCCATTCATTATTATTAAATTTTGTTTTGAATGATCTTGCACATGATAAACATATATAAACAACTACAAAGCATTTCCTAGAATAGTTCTCAATGAAGACCAATTATAATGCTATACTGTATACTTGCAATATAACTAAAGGGGTATTTTTTGAATTTTTTGAAGCTATCTAAGGGAAAACTTAAATAGGTACTTAAAAGCAATATTTAAAGGTGTTCATATATATATTATTTTTGCAAAAGGAATGAACATAGTATTTTGACAAATGTTCATGTAAGGTTTCATAGTAGAATAATTACTAATTTAGTTAAGCTTAGTGCATTTTTTTTCCATGTGTAATACCATCTGTGGTATCTTTTGTATAATGAAAATCTGAAAGAATATCTGGATTCTTGTTTCACAGATAGTGACAGAAATACTCCTGAAGGTTGATGTTAAGAGATTTCCAGTAATGAATGGCAAATGAACACACCCTCCCCCTCCCATGTGGCATCTGCCACTTCAGATGGCAAAAGCAAGAGTTTTTTTGGCTTCTAGTGTGTAATCTTCGGAGTAGGTCTGTGCATACTAAAATGAGCAGACTTCTTTATTTCTGCTTATATATATCGGAAAGTCAAACATGGCAATTAGCCTTTCTCTGCTAAAGTAGAAACACCTCACTTTTTCCTAGAAAATATTAGTAGCCTTTGGTTAAATATCGTAGTGCTTTGAGTGATAATGACAAGAGAATAAACATTTAGTAGAGAGCTGCATTACTTACAGTCCTGGTAAGTCTGAACATGCAAACATCCTCAGTTTGTGAACTCAAAGGCTGTAAAACCTTGGCCTTCACAAAAATAGAAATTAGCTATGACTAATGTGCATACAAATCACACTACATGAAGAGCTGAGTTATGCAAATCTAAGTCATATAAAAAACAATGTCCAATAAATAAGTAGAGTTCTCTGTTACGTTCTTAGCAGTTTCTTGATTACATCATATCAGATTAATTTTCAGGGATATAACTAGAATGAAACAAGTATGCATCATCTCTAATTTAGTTGTTTATCCCAGTTTCAGGTCTGTTACTTCCCTGGTGCCTGATTACTGTTAGAATAAGAAGGAATGATACATAATGAGGTATTGGAAAATATCTCCTCTGCGCTTTGCTAAAGATACTAATATTTATTGAAATACGCTTTATGTTTTCTAAGGTACTTTTACCTCTGTACCACCACAAACTGAATAAGTTTTACTGAGCAAAAGTCCCCATGGAGCCTGATAATGAATACATTATTGCTTGAAACACAGTTGAAAAAGAAGATCCAAAAATAGCTTCCATCTTTACTTGGAGTGACAGCATTAATATTCAATCCCTTTTGCTTCAACCTCACACTATTCTGTTCATGCCACTGTTAATGTATGTGCTTTTTGTCTTCTGAAAAACAAATAGCAGTGTTTTAAAAGGTTCTAAATGAGGAACACTTGCCATATGCCATAAAAAAAATCATCGGCCTTGTTATTTGAAATGAACTACTGTACGTTAGTTGCACAGTATTGTTGCTGGAATCCCGAAAACCCTTTAAGTTTCTTTAATTTTATGCTCTACACATCAAATATAAAATAGCACTGAAAATATATTTTTTCTATAAAACAATAGAAACAGGACAGCTTTTGAGAAAGATTTATATTATCAGGGATCCACATGAACATATCTGTAATTTCAGTTGCTGCCCTGGGAAATGTGTTTCCAGAAAGATGGTTTAACTGGTTGATAGGCAATTATTCTTTGAAAAATATAGACTAATTGGACAGTTCTTTGTCACAGATACTGAGCTATTATTCTTTGCAGAGTGGCACACTGACAGACATATTGCCCCATATAGCCGGGTGACAAAAAAAAGCTTTTAAAACAAATTAAAAATGTGGATATTATTTAGAAGACACTTTATCACAAATTAATGTTACTTTAGTTACTTGGGGAAAACATGAACTTTTAAAACGAGAAAAACTTGCTCGTGTTCCTGGTCAGTGGTTCTACTGGCACCAATGGGGCTATTCACACGAATCAAATGACTGTACACTACCATCACTTTTTTTGCCAGATCTATGGGTCATTCTCATTTATTCTGAAATAGAAACTATATTGCTATATCTTTCTACTCATTCTCCCTCCTCTGTGAGAAATATAATAGGAAGTCAACAGCTGAACTGAATTTTTCTTATTTTACTTATGATTTGGTTCAACTCAGGTCCATGGGACCCTCCAAATGGAATGCATTTAACTTGAGAGGATATTACCTTTCTGAGCAATAGGCACCAGACTTAGCTGAACACTTATAACACTTGCCTATCAATCTATAGCCACAGGCAGTTCAGATGAACTGTGATTTACTGACTAAAGGAGTATCCTCCTAGGCTAAATTAGGATCATACAGTTGAGTGCTATAGATACCCTTCTTTAGTATCTTTATTCCTGCATTCACGTCTCACAGGAAGTGGGACTTTCCTTGTGTCAGGCACTATATACTACATAATGCTTTGTAGTTGCCACAGCTGATTTGCAGTGAAAAAAAAAAGAACAAAGGTGCAGTAGAACAAGCTCATGAATTCAGGATTTCATGTAAAGTTGTCACCAGAGCTAGGTTGATGCTATACATAATATCTTGCCTGCTAATGTGCCTTAAACAGAACCATTTATGTTTATGGAATTTTGGTTTCTTGGTGAGACATTAGGGGTTGCAATAAGCTCATTACCTTCCTCTACATCAGCATTTTGTTCAGACTTAATACCAGGATGGACAATTTGGGGCCACTGAAAATAAGCCGTTTAGAATCTCCTTCCCATCATGAGTACCTCCTTGCTTCCATGAAAGAGTCAAAGATTATCTAGTAAACCTTATTAGCATTTCTGTGCTAATCTGATGTCAGGTGAATGCTAAGATATAAAAAAGGTGAACCAAGCATAGTCTATAAATTAATAGAATAAAATAAGACTATCAATAGAAAAAATTTACCAGGTTCACTAGCACTGAGTGCAGTGATGAAATCAGTAAATGCTGCTTGGCAATAAAAAAAATTTAGGCTGAACTAGTTGCCATATTTACTTTTTTTCCCTTGTCTTTCCAGCCAGAGTTGCTATTAAGTTCTTTATCAAAAGATCTAATGCAGTGTCTGAATTGAACATTCAAATAGAAATCACAGGGAAAAAATGTTGAATTCAGGCCTGGATCTGGACATATCACTGCAGTTCTTGCTTCCATCTGGAAATATAGCAGCTTCAGGTTTGGGTCTTTTGAACATGAGCACATGAATGACTCCTTTTTTCTGAAGTTTCTCTTCTTTCACTCCCAGCCAGTGCTATGCACACTGGCTCAAGCCATGCCCAGTTGATCTAAGATGAGAGGATGAAGCTGTTCCTGTTGCACTGTCTTTTCCCTTTTCTTCTGCTGGGGAAAAGACTCCCTGTGATCCTTCATTTGCTTGCTGTTACCATCTGGCAAGGAAGATGGATTTAGACATAGGCAAAGTATGCGCTTCAGAGGCTGACCTTGCCTTTCAGCCTTCAAACTCTACTTATGCTCTTTCTGAAGTTCTGTTGTAGGTGGAAAATGCCATACCAATTTCCTGTAGTTTCCACGATCAGAATGGCTGAAATGAGGATGAGATTTCGCAGTGTGGTGCACATACAAAGAATCCCATCATCTTCAGTGAGATTGCTCAGAAGAGGAAACATATGAAAAACCCTTTCAGGAATGAGAGTGGAGGAATAATGCTATAAAAGAAAAAAATGATATTGGAAACACAGTCTTTTATACTTTGGCTATTTGGAATGTTTTAGGCCTTAGAAAGCAGTCTTCAAAATATATACTAGTGTGTAAACAACTTTCCAGAAGAAAACCTGTACAATATTAAACCCAAATCTTTCACCTACATTCCTGTAAATCTCCTGTCAAACATGAAGATGGATATTACAATAGAAAAATACATTCTGGAATATCCAGCATTTTCTCTACAAGAACAGATGAAAATTAGTTTTATTCTAAAGTAGAAATTCTGCGATTCCTAACAGGCCTATTACCCCCTTATGCATGAATAGGGAAATCACCAAGTATGTGCCTTTGGTCCTTTGCCCCTGTTGACAAGGTAAATATTTATGTTCAACAATACAGTCATTATCCATGAGAAAAATGCCCATTGCAATGGACTGTTTTCTTTCCTGTTGTCCTTCCCTGCTTTTAAATTTCTTCCTTCCCCTTCACTTCCTTCTTTTTTCCCTTTAATTTTGTACTTCTCTCTTTCTTTTAAAAATACTTTTCCCTTCTTCATATTGTCTCAAGACTGAGAGGTGAATAAAAAAGTTAAGAAATATGAACTAAGTGTGGGCAGTGGCCTATAAAGATATCAATCTTTTTAAATTTGACACACAGTATCATCTTACTTTTTTTGACACTCTAGAGACATTCTTGAGTATATAGTATAGGAGGCCAGATATTTGGCTACTTGTAACATGCAATCATGCTACAGGGACTCAGGAAAGTCCACTGTTTTTCATTTATGGAATGGCCTTAAGTTTAGGTTTTAATTTAGAAAATAATAAAAGTAATAACTTTTTTTTTCTTAAAAATGTGTCATCTGAATCTCCATAGACTGATTCAATACACCCACAGATGTCTGACACTGAAGAATAATAGCTGTGCTGAACCAATGTGGGACATGGATATTTTTGAAGTTTAACCTGACTTGTGTACTAAATGACTGCCTGTACCTTACTAGCAGAGTATGCAGCTTAAACTTTTAAGCAGTGCTGCAGTTTTCTGCTTGTTTGCTGTTACCCCAGAGATCACTTCTCCAGTTTTCCTACTCTTCAGCATGTTTTCTTCATTTTATATGACCTGTCAAGTCTTCCTTTCTTTTTCTGCTTTGTTTTTACCATTTTCTGTAATAACTTTTTTCATATCTTCCTTTCAGATCAGTCTTTATTCCTCCCTAATTTCTATGTCTTGCTAAATATACGAGGGATAATTAAATCAAATACACCTAGGGATCTATTTTCCTTTGAAATGTCCTTGGGAATTTTCACTTGCAAGTTCAAGAAAGCTCACTTGCATCCTATATTTTAGCTGCCAGTTACATGAAGAGGTCTAAAGTGTCATAGAGTAGCTCAAATAGTAATAAATGCTTATGTCTCAGGAACTGGATTGTACTTAACATCTCCTCCATACCCGACAGCAGGTTTCACTACTGTGTTCTTCTCTTCTCTTACGCTTTCTCTTTTTCTTCTATTTCTTAAAATCCCACCTTAAATTGTCTCTTCTTCCCCAAATCACTCCTCCTAATGGAATTGGGTCCCTCAGGACCTTGTCTCAAACTTCTGCCAACAACAGCCTCTTTGTGCTAGAAACATCATCTCTAACCTCTTTCTTCCTCAAGACAGTCACTCAGTATATCATCATGGCTGTGTGCTCCCATCAAACGTCTTCCTCCATGCAAATGGAGACAAATAGAGAGAAGATCAAGATTTTATTCAAAATACAGAGGAAGCTGAGATTTTGAAAGAATTCAGTGTATGGAAAAAGCATGAGGAGGACACTAAATGAAAAAGTAATCTTTACTTACACAGAGTGACAGCCATTGCTCCCTTGATAATTCTCTTTTGAAGTCTGACTGGAAGAAAAAGGGTTCCTCAAGGAGACTCAGACAAGCAGCCTGAAATAGCAGAGCCACTGGGGAACAGGAAGCAGACAACCTGTCATTTGCTTTAGGAAGGAATGGAGGAGAATTAGAGAAAATCATGTTTGTGTCTGAGAACAGCAAACTAAAAACATACTGCACCTCCTCTCCTCCTGGGAGTAACTGCCCTTGGCTGATAAAAGAAAAAGAAGCCTGCAAACATTTGTAGGCCTAAATACGCACAGTGCTTTCCTATACTTCAGGTGCTGTGAGGAAGCAATGAAATTTGCTAAGTGCAGCTGCTGTCAATATTTCGCATACATAAGGGGATGATTCGTACAAGTAGAATTATGGTTTCCACAATGCTAAATGAATGAACAAACTATTAGTAATGGGCTGTTTCAGTCTAAAAAAACCCAAAACATAACATGCAGTATGCAACCCTAATGTTAAAAAGAACCAGAGCATGTCCATGAGGAAAAAATTATGTATTTACTACCTATCCCAAAATTTCTTTCCTACGATGATGCTTTTACTATATTCCATTCAGTTCGATGTGACACTTCTGCATAATCACAAGAGGTATTGGGGAAATTTTAGCACAGAGATTTGGAGGAAACATTCACATTTATGGCACACACAGTATTGCAATTAAACAAATATAAAGAAGAAAGTACCTTGGCTGTATGTAAAGTATGCAAAGGGAGCACTTACGCACCTTCATGTTCTAGAACTATGCAGTTCTAACGGTTGTTACCAATTATCAGTAATGTTTTCTGCTGACATGAGAGCTATAGTTTGCTGTTGGGCCTTGTGATGAGTCTGCATGAGACTCACTTCTACTGTTCCACAAACTCATAGCTCAGACCAGATATTCCAATGCACTTTTACAGCCGAAGCTAAAGGTAGTGCTGTAAGTAGCTGCAATGAGTAAGGTGTAAAAATTATTTATTTTTGGAAGTAAAACACACTTTGAGTACTTGGCCACAGAACTCAACCTCATTTGAGTCCAGCATGTCCACAAAACTGAACATTTATTGTTACACCTTCCCTGTAAAAGGACTATTTTTTTCATTTCCAGTGACTGGTCTAGCAGCCTGTGTAATAATTTTTACAACATTATTCCCAGGGTGAATTTTATAACTCCTATATTCAGTATATGTTTTTATAGTATGAAATACATGAGTCACATAACAACATGGTTCTTAAGCTATACCACACTGTTCTGAATCCTGCAATGTATAATTAACTTTTGAATCATTAATTAAAAATGTAATTACTGCTTACGAGATATGATCATAATATAATAAATACAATTTTTTACTTGACTATAAAACAACAATGAAAATTCTAGGAATAATCCTGCAAATTTTAATACAATAGTTGATTTACTATTCTGCTTGGCAGCATGTATCCAGCAGATAATTTCACAGTGCATATATATAAAACTAACAGTCTTCTAACTCATTTTCATGGCCTTTCATCCTCTGCTCATATTCATAATAAAAGGAACAAGAGGTAAGACTTTTAAAACTGCTTCATTATCTTAACATCCTAACTCACATTAAGAAAAAAAGTTCCCACTAGCTTCAAACCCATGTACTTGCATCCAGGTGCCCTTACACTTCAGTGGATTACTTTTCTTAGCTGAGCATATTAGGGGGAATCATGCTATCTGTCTGAGCTGGGTGCTGATACTCTGCTTGATGCTTTGTACTAAGCAGAGCTGTCAGGACTGGTGCATAGATGCCCAAACCCAGAGTTGCCTTTGTTTTTGTATCAGACATTGGCTAATTACATGCTGAATCTTTTAAACAGAAATGTGGGAAGAAAATAGTTTGATAATCATGGGAAGTTTCCATTTGCAAGTTGGGAATAAAAGAAAAAAACCCAGGAAAAACTGACTGAAACATTTCACTGATTAAATTATGTCCCTAAGAATTCATCTGCTGATCTCCCTTCTGATTCTTCTGGCAGGCAGCTTACTTATATAGAATCATAGAATCATAGAATAGT
>NW_009937834.1:0-4149 GCF_000696875.1 Nestor notabilis
CCAATTTAGAGACAAGGATGTCATGCGGGAACATAGGGAAGTCCTATATTTTAATTTGAAGTATCGCTTTCTGAATTCACTGCAAAGTTGTCCCCATAAAATATAGAAATTGATGAAGCTGGTATTTTTAGCTTAATAATTTTCCATTGGGAAATTTCATTTACCTCTAACCACAATCGTCATGCTCAAATAACAATACTGTTATTAATAATTACACAACAACACAATAGAAATTTAAAACATTAGCCAGGAAGCAAGCCCAGGTCACCACATAAAAATGAAGATTGATTAACAACTATAGCCAGAAGAATAATTACAAATTCTTTTTCATGCAAGTTATTTAGGGATAAGCAGAGATATGAAGGGAAGGATAATTGTGCAAGTCTTATTGTAGGCACCATCCACAATGACAACTGCCCTTTCTACCCTGGGACTAATCTGAGCACAGCTTTATCGCAGCTGTGCCCACAGAAAGACAAGGACTAGGATCAGTTATGGAGCATAAAAAGACATCTGCCTCAGACATGGCCCTTTTGGACACCCATAATGGAGAAAAAGGAAGAGATTTAATTTTCACTGTGATTTTGTTGGCATTTTCTTAAAGCACTTATTTTGTGTATTTCCACACATGGCCCTGACTCAGAGCTTTAGTTGTCTGCATTTGAGTTCCTGACTTTTCCCAAGTGTCTCGGCATGTTGCGGGGAGATGCTTTTCCTTTTCAGCTCTATGTTCAGTCTGTGGGCAGTTACAACAGGTCCCTGGGGTTAGCCACTCCGGAGAACACAAATTTAAGGGTCAAACAGCTTTATATACAGAAACACTGCAATAAGAAAAGTATGAGGGCAGCCACATACTCCACTAGACCTGGGTTTATCTGGATAAAGACATCCAGACACACTGGTTAGTGTTACCTATCTAGTCAATGACAACTGATTACCTCCTGTAAGTGTGAAGGTGAAGCTTGTTCTTGCTAATAATGTGAAAGATAAAAGGTAAAATCCCACCCATCTCCAAAACTAATAGAGCAGCATCTGTCAGGAAGAAATAGCAACACTCTGAACAGCAATAGTGACCTTCTCTCTTGCTTAAAAAGAATGTGCAACTTTTTCCTACAAACTGGTGAAGATCTTCATCTCCATGAAACTGGGCAACAAGGATTCCCTGATTTTTCCTATTGAGGTGAAGATGGAGGGAGGTTCAGTGTGCCAGCTGGGGAGCTCTGCGTGCACAATGAGCTCTCCGAGAGAGGCAAAGTTCCTGCACTTACTGACAGAAGCCTAAAACCCTTGATGCACGAGCGCGAAAAGTGACTTTCTTCTCTCTACATTTAGAGGATGTAATTATGCCCTAACTAGAGCCTGGCACAGCAAATGAGCTCCTGCCTCACCACAGGTCTTCAACATTTTACAATTGTCAGAAAAATCTTTGCTTCAACCCCTATTTCCTCCCATTCTCAACTCCCAGTACACTGAAATACTGCACATTTTTTCCCTACTCATTTCCCACTGTCCAAGCACCCTGTCTCCTTTCAACCATCACATTTTTAACTGAAGAAGTAAGTTAAAATGTGGAGTTTCAGTGTGCTCAGTGCCAAGTCTATAGTGGCATTTTAGTCCCACAGAGTCGAAAGAGTCAAGCCAGACTTCAGTGTGCGTGATACAACTCAGGTTACAGGAGTTTGTGATATTTCATGTTTGGATCTTGGCGATGGTAAGAGAAAGCCCATTGCATCTGAGATGAGCATGGAAAGGGCAGGCATCACATGGAAATGTTGCTCCGTTTGATGGAGGAAAGCACAACTTCCCATTCATGTTTTGGGCCAAGCATCTGTTCTTTATACTTGGTGTCTGGCTACAAGAAGAGGAACAGCATGCCCTTCCAGTGGAAATTTGTATTTTTTTATCCATTTCCTTTGCTTATTCTTAAGCACTTCTGACACTAAGTCATTCAGTGCTAGAACGATGTTCTGTCTTGTCAATGCCTTCCTAGGAATGACTCAGTTTGAAAACCCTCATGAATTACTTGAAAGCTCTGAATGTGTAAGGCTGTCAGGCAATGGCAAGCAAGAGCCACACTAGGCAGTAACCTTTGCAGAACATCCACGAGCTAAATTTGTTGATTTTGAAATAACCTTTCAATATTGATGCTCAGATGTATTGATTCAGTCTTTATCTTTCTTTGAAAGAAGAAAGAAAGAAGAAAAGTCTGTAAAAATGTGTACAGATGAGGCGTGTACTCAAATGTTTAACATTCAATGGACTTTGCAGATGTTTTAATACATCTCACAGCCAGCAGGTCCCTCTTCAGCGTCACTCTGTGTGTCTAGATACTTACCTGTCTCTTACTGTCAGCACATTTGAGAAATTAGTACAAAGATGAGTCATATACCCTAAAACACTATTAAAAACATGATTCAAGTGTTTTCCCCAGCAAATGGTAAGTAATGCCAAAACGATTCAGAGACCTAGGTCCTTTGCAATGAACTTCAGATTTATGCCAGCTGAAAATCTGGCATTCTAACTAATTCTGATTCAGTATTTAAAAAACACTGTGTGAACAGGATAGAGAAACCTCATAGCAAGGACACCTTCCACATTCACTTGTAGGGGCCAGAAGAGTGGCTCTGAGTGTACTGATGGATGAATGCTCACTTTAAGATGCAAGCAAAATCATTTTAGACTGCATTGCATTATAAACAAGCTGCCACCAGGCTACTGTATAAATCACTTCAGAAACTGGGTGTCAGCCTAGGCTGTGGAAGCAATTCAAAATCAACCTGTCAGAGGGATTTCTTCCTCCTCTGTCCAGAGATGGATGTGAAACGAGCCAAGACTGATGAGTGTAAATCCCTGCATAAGTCATTGTGTTGGAAGAGGTGAATGGTGCTCCAGCAGGAAACCATTGAGCTCGGAACCTCTTGCTGTGAAACATGTTGTACCCCCATCATCTCTGGAGGATGACTGGGACCCATCAGCACAAAAGCCCTATGGAGAAACATTCATTTGTCATTAGAAAAAAGCCTAAAATTCTGTGGTCACAAAATGCAATCTGGCCTTGATTTGGACAGGTATGACATGTTCTCTCTGTCACTCCTGATTGCTACTAGAGCAGCTTAACTTTGTAGTTCATTGAAAAGCAGATGAAATCTTAAAATCAGTCCAGAGTATAACCAGGCTGCTCCATATTCATTCCACATTTATTGCTGGCTCACTCTGTCTGCTTTTCATCTTCAAAATATTAATGTCCATTTCGTGCCTGTGTCATCTTGGATTGGGAGAAAACTGATTCTACCAGACTGGGACGGAGTGTTATATATATCCACAAATATTAGCTACAACCTGGTTCATCCACCACAGACTTTTCCTCTCATTGACTTACATTTGAATTATAAAACCAAATTAATTTATCTAATGGAGTAAGGTAAATCTCTTGGTTATAAATGTCTGTTTCGGGCCACCCTTTTCTTACTTATAGAACATAGCTGCAGTAAGAAAAAGTGCTTGCCCAGAGCAGCTCACAGACAAAATACATCAAGAAGGAAGAGTTTGTTGTTGTTTCTTCTTTTTTCTGATTTCATTCATGGCAAAATGACACCTAGAAGTGTTAAGAAATAAGTCAAAGGATGCACAAAGCTGAGAGCTGAGCTCAATCTTGCTGAATTGGGTTTCCGTACCACCATTTAAAAGAAGAAAGAGCAAGATTTCTCCATTTCTCATCTTCAAGATTATATAAAAAAATTAAGGATTTATCCTTAAAAAATAAGAATAAGACTTATGCAAGTGTCTTTTTTCTCTAAAATTTCAGCTGACTTTCTAAATATAGTAAGGTATATGATAAATTAGTGAATATCTACCTTTTGCAACACTGTATTAAAAGGCTCTGAAAGTTCTCTCTCATTTCTGCTTTAAGAATAGAAAAACTGGGTTGCCAATAGGTAAGTACCAACTCTCGATTATTCTACAAATCAGTGGAACAGAAGGAAGCAAACACAGAAACAGGAACCATTCCAAATGGAGAAGTTTTTCTTTCCCACTGGATTTGTGACCAGGTGATTTTATCCTGCTCATAAGTTTATCAGTCTCCACCTTGCAAACAGGAAGAGATTTTTGTCCATAATAAAATTAAAATAAAATTAAAAAAAAATAAAA
>NW_009937835.1:0-11994 GCF_000696875.1 Nestor notabilis
ACTATTCTATGATTCTATGATTCTATGCCTTTTTTTTCATTGTTTCCACACTTCTTTAGACATAAATGAATTAAAACACGAGATAATCTCATAGGAATTGTGGCATTTTCATTCCTCTTTATGAAATACAGTTATTTTGGCTGACACAATACAGAGTTCTTGTATCTTTGCCCCTTACTTTCTTCTGCCTCCACAAAAGTAGATACTATGTTAGTAAGGAAGGATACAGAAAATGTAATTTACATGGACTATAGGAAACCACAGAATACTCTGGAACACAATCTGGCCCTCTGTTTTCAAATTGCATGGGGCACAGCTGAAATAAGTGCAGATACTTTTGATCTCCTCCTACTAATGTTCTCCTCTGTCAAGGAGGATGAGAGTTTGAGACTAAGGGATCCTTTGCATTAACAGTAAAAAGACTTTCATATTAATTACAAAGAACTAAAAATGTTATCAGCTAGTTACATGCAGTAGCAAAAAAAGAAAAAAGTTGTCATATAAAAAATTGTCCAAAAAAAGTTGTCATATAAAGGCCCAAGACCTCAGATCAGTAGACTGATACTCCCGGAACAAGTGTAAGATAATTTTGAACTAAACTCAAGATTACTCTGGTAGTTAAGAACCTACATAGTAACGAAAATTTAGCCTTAAGTGGACTCATTTGGACTCATTTGAAAAACATAAAATAACTAGAGACCTAGTAGTCTTTAGTAGTTTGGGTTTAAATTCCTTTAGTGAACATAACACTGAAAAGCTTTAAAGAAAGAAGATACTTGGCGTTATGACCACATATCATTTTATGCTAAAAAATATTCTAAGAAATAAAGCCTGCTGTTACGTGTAGTAAACAACCATTTATCACTTTGAAGAATAGATGATCTGATCTTTTCAGAAAAGTGGGTAGAGTTTTAACTTAAACATAGGGTAGACTTACACTCAGACAAAAATTATTTGGATCAGATTTCCTGATCGGATTTCTGATGTCTATTCAGTTCTAATATGACTAACCCATAATAAGTGGTAAAAAGCTGATAGTTATTTTTCCTATAAAGCCACAGAGTACTCAGTTTTGACTACCAGTTTTAAAATCTACAGACAAATACTACAATGACTAAAAGCACTGTGAAAAAATGTTATTGCTGATAGATGTTAATTTTGAAAACAACTTTTTCTGCAAAAAGCTGGCCATTATTTGATGCCTTTTGTAGGTGTTGAAAGTAACCAGGTCATTTTCTTGCATTCCCTGTAGATCTTTTCTGTCCTTAAAAGTCTTCATAAACAAAAGCTATAATTTTTGCTTTGCATACTGAGATCTGGAAATGTACTCATTACAAGCAGTATATTTTGATCAGGCAAAAGAGGAATGAAGCTCAGTTGTGATCCACCATCTACAAAAGTTTTTTCTCTAGTGCAAACTAATCTAAATTCTACCTATATATATCATTAGTATATCTTAGCAATTAGTATTTATTAGTATATATTCTATATATTAATATATGTAGTATTTATTGAGTTTCAGGAATCTTTTTTAATGTTTAACTGACATACTATTATTTAAACGTTTCTCAGAATCTGCCAGGTGCTGTGGTTGTACTAAGCCTATCTTCTTTCTAATAAACTCTCTTAGGATTTTATGAATAACAAAGCAAAGTGCAAGGTCCTGGTCATAGGTCAGGGCAATCCCAAACACAAATGCAGGCTGGGTAGGGAGTGGATTGAGAGCAGCCCTAAGGAGGACCTGGGTGTGATGGTTGACAAGAAGATCAGCATGGCCTGACCATAACCGCATTATGAAGCAATAGCACATGCTGTGTGAACTTACACCAATAGAAGGCATAGAATAGAGATGTAGGGAATACAGCTTCCTGAAACTGTCCTAGGAACTCATGCCTTTGATGAACTGCGCTAAAATTTGGTCAGCAAATGGTGTAAGTATGTTAGGACAATGATCTCAGTAACTGTATCTTGGCAGAACAATGCCTTTATTGCACCTTAAATATGTTGTTTCATTTAATTTGAATTTCAATGAGATTTGGAGAATGATCATGAAGGAAAAGGATTCAAGGGAACAAGGATGTGTTATCTTATCTAGAAATATGGGATTCAATCTAATAACAACATATCCTGAGAGCAGCCCTGAGGAGAAGGACTTGGGAGTGTTAGGTGAGCTCAACATGAGCTCAGTGCCTGAGCTTCAGAAGTAAGCTAGAAGCATTATGTTATACATATAATTTTTTGACCCTTTGGGCAAAAACAACTGCTCATTTAAGCTTAAGTTTACAACAAAAGTGGTTTAAGTTCAGGTTCCAAAGAAAGTACTTAGGTAGACTTTGGTGATTAAGTTCACATTTTAATCCAAAATTCAATTCAGAGGAAATATAAGCTATCAAAACTTGTTAAACACTCCTTTTTGACCAAAAAGTTCTCTAAGTGCCTGAATATTGTCAATATACAAATTCCCAGGTCTTTGCCCAAGCATTTGGATAACCACCTCTATTCTATGTAACCTGGGATCAGAAGCCAGGTAGAACAGTACCTAAAACTTCCAAGAGGCCTTCTTTGCAGCATGCAGATAGGGGATCAGTAAGGAGGTAATGTCAAAAATTCTCCACATAATACCTGCTAAATATTCACCAGAAAGGAGATGCCTGAGCTGACATTCTATTCAAGCCTGAGCAGATGCAAAACCACCTTTTTCCTCTGACAGAGAACAGCAAGAGCACCTTTCTTCAGCGACGGTGAAGGAGGACCACTGTCCTCCCAGTGGTTAGTTTCTCAGGTGGTTTACTTGTGAACTCAAGTAGCTCCTCCCAAAATTACTACTTTTTGTTCAGGGATGGATGCCTGTCCTTTGTCATGTAGAAGTTTGGGTGTAGTTCTGCAGATATTATGGGTCACCTGTAGTCTGTTTCCTACTGAATTCTTGTTCTTAGGCACACAATTTCTGTCAGGATATCCCTGACTCCACAGGGTTGATGGCAAACCTGGAGATTCAGGCACTGAGGTCTGAAATTGGATCTGGATCTTCATCTTGCTATTCTTACTTTTATCAGATGAATATTTTAGTATAATACTATCTGAAAACAAAAGCTTTTAAACTATATGCTGGTACTGCATCACAAGACTCGCGTTACATGGTCTTTTCTGAAGCTCTCCAGTGCTGGGAGCAAAGAAAGCCATTTACTTCTACCTTCCTTTTCTTTGGTGGGGTTGTCAGTCTTATTTGTTTGTTTTCATTTTAGATATCATAATTACACAAAATGAATGATCACGAAGTCTCAGAAGCCATGGGTACTGTCCTCACAGTATAACTCGGTGCTGTATAAACATACTTGGAGCTAATATGACTATATTTCCTCTAGTAACCAAGCTAATTAAGTTAATGTTAGATCACTGGCTTATGAAGACAAACCTCAGAAGGCAAAAGTTGTGCAGAATAGAATCATTAAGTGATTAGTTTATAACACAGTATATTTTGCTTTTAAGCCACAGTAATCTTTATGAAAGATTTTCAGCTTCTTTTTGTGTGGTTGGTATCTGGGTAGCAGAATGGATTACTTTTTTAATTTATCAACACACTAAAATTACTTTTGGAGGAATAATAAAGGTCAGATAAAGGCAAGAAGATATTGGTTAAAATTGTTGTCCTAGTTTATTTTTTGAAGAATAAAGGGTTTTCTTAGTTAAGACTTCAGATCAAACAGTCCTACTTGAAATCATAAATACAGCAGATCTAGGCCAACTAATTACATTTTAGAGTGACAGGAAATGAAAAACTCAACAATAACTAATTGTGCTAATATTTAAATACATATACTACCTCAATCATTACTTAAGCTTATTTTATACCAATTATATGCAATTAACAAAACTTCACTGTTTTCACTTTTAACAAGTAATAGTTAATATAAATTGTTAGGGTTTAAAAATCAAATTCTACTGTTCTTCTAATGAATCACACCTCATGTTTAGCACTCTTTATTCTGGAGCTAATTATGTGGTACACACAAACATTCCTAAGATAAATGTTTATTATGGAAATGATAACATGACTGCAATATAATGGCAATATCATGATGCAATTACAATGAATCACTATAATCTGTGAAATGTTTTGAGATACTTAGATATGCAGTACACTTCAGGTACACCATGTTATTCTGTTTCATTAATCTAGGCAAAGCAGAAATCTACATTCTTCACATTACTACTGTTGAGTATTGCTGGTATTATCCCAATGTCTGGGAGATTCAGACTTTGTTCAGCAGCTGGGGTTTTTTTTTCTGGGTGCTGCTCAAAATCAGGAGGAAGAAATGGTATTGGTCAAAGGACCTTTTAGTATTAAGTACAAGACAGCAGGTAGAGGCAGATATATGGGAAAGCACAAGGAAACAATAAGGCAACGTTGGTCAACCTGAATGACTGTCTGGGTGTCCCTACACCAGCAGTCTAGCCCTTGTCACATTATGCCATAATCTGTGTAGAGGTAGGGGATGTTTAAGTATAACAAGAGAGGAAAAGAGAATAATGAATTTATTTCATGACTGCAAGCACTAAGCAGTTAATTAATCAAAAGCCCCTATTCACACATTGCAGTACAAGTTTGAGGTAATTATGTGTGGAACCAAAACTTTACTTTCTTTTAAAAGAAAGATATTTGTTCTGTTTAAACCTCTAAGATTCTGTAACAGAACTTGGATGTTCCCTAGTAGAAACCTTTCTTTTTAATTCCTGGAGTTTTCTGTATTTTAAAATAAATGTCCTCCTAACTGTAAATACGATTTTTCCCTTTGCATTTAAGTCAGCAATAAATCAGCACTGTATCTTTCCCATTCTTGTCTCTACATATAATTAATTCAGGTAGAATACTGGATTTACTATTTCTTTTTGGCATTTACAAAAGAAATAATAGTAACTATAAAAAGCCATTTGTGTCTTCATCTGCCTGCTTTTTGTATTCAAATTTTCCCTTTGCTGTCTTCTGTGGCACTTTTTCATTCCGCCCTTTACATCTGAAAACCCTTCCTTGGCTACGTCCTCTTCTCTCACTAATTGGATACTTTCCAGAGGCTCAAAAAAAGCCTAAAACATATTCCCAAAATAGCTCTCAAAAGCTAAAAAAAGATCAAGAAATTAACTGAAGTACACTAAAAAAAAAAAAACAGAACTCAGATTTTCCTGCACCTTATTATCATCCAATCTGTATTCTGGATATTTTGAATTTAAATTCTCTAAGAAAGGAACTTTCATCTCCATGTTATCTGCAAAGTACTTGGCACACCTGTGGTGTTAAATGAATAGTTATAATAGATACATGGGTGAATAGCATTAACTGGCAGCGGGCACAAAGATATTCACTGGATCACCTGTTTTGACCAGCCTGATTAATGTGGTAATTGTGCATGCATTATTTAGTGCACAGACTCTCTTCAGTGACAAAAGGCATATTGTGAGTGGCCACTAGCCCCATCCTGGTAATTTCACTGACATGCAACAACTTCCAGTGTTAAAATCCTTATCCCACATTAAAAGGAAAAACAAACCATACTTTACTGTGTTGGTGCAAGAGAAAAAGGAATTATTAGTGAAAAGACAGGGAAAAAAAATCTACTCATTTTCTATTGTCTTCTACCATTTTTGAAGGGAACCAAATTTAGTATCCTCACTTCCCAAAACCTTCAGCCTTCTAACTAGCTTAATTGGTCTCTGTTCATTTCTTACTCAGATCATTTATAAACTGCCTCCATGGCCCCTGCTGCCTTTTCAAAGCAGCATATGGTCCCTCCATTCATGATAGTCACAATTTCTATTAGTGAGTAAAGGAGAAAAAAAGATGTTAATGTCACATTCAGACTGCACAAGAAAAAGCCTGAAACAAAATTTGTGATTCAAGAGAGAAGGTATCAATAGTGACAATAACTCTGAGACACCACCCATCCTGTATGATTTACAGTATATTTTTAGTACTTAAACTACTAAAATACCAAAATAGAGCTATTAGGCTATATGTAACAAGAAATTCAGGTTTAAACAGACTATAATACGCATCTGTTGCATATGTTGTTGGAACCTCAAAGATTGTCTTTCTTGTTGTACTTTTACATGTGATAAAAACTAATGCCACAGAGTTTTTAGATTTAAATCAAGCCAAGATCAATTCATAGAAAAACAACATCTCAGTATTGTACTGATTAACTCACAAAATGTAGAAGAAAGAGTTTAAATCCAGAGAGTTAGTGACCTACCCCAAAAGATTAAAAGTCACAACTAAACTACTAAAAATGAGTGACCATTAGCCATAGTTTTTGTAAACTGTTACCAGAAGAATGCATTTTATGAACTAATCAAATGTGAATTGAATTTGAATTTTAACTAAGTAGCAAAATGCTGCCACAGTTATAGAAATGAAGGCTCAGAATCACTGATTCTAATTCCCCTCATTGGCTAGCAAACATGGATAGTGAATGTGAAATAACCCACAGATGAAATACTCAGCACATCACATGAGTCTGAAAACACTTCTTAATACCCAACAGAAATCTTAGGGCCTATAGTTTAAAATACCAAATCCCGCACGCTGTAACAAGCCACAAGAAAAAAGAAAGAGTAAGAACTCAAAGGTCTCTAACAGCAAGAAGTGAAAATGCCAACATTAAATTAGCAAGTGCACCATCTTAACAATACAGAAATTAGAAAAAAAAAAAGACAAACAAACAAACAAAAAAAGCCCAAACGCTCAAGTATAGCCTGAGGAGAACCTACTTCCTGTCCCTAAATCTGGGGAGCACTTTAACCTGGAGAATGTGATCAAGGCAGAACAATTGAGCACTTTCAATGCGTTACAGAAAAGAAGACATCAGCCTAGCTGATGGTGTCAGAAGAGAGGGAAAAACAACAGTGCAGACAACAAAACAAGGATTAAAAAGGGAAAAAAATTCTTTGTAGCCTTTTCAGGTATCTATTTCAGATTATAAAGATTATTAATTTTGCTTGTCATTACATGTTTATATTTAAAACTACATTCTATTAGTAATAACTTTATGACACAGCAGATGCCAATGGACCGTCACTGTACTTCACTTATGTAATTCACCATAAAACACTGACCAAAATAAATGTCAAATTTCACATTTGTCTTCTGGAACAGGCTTTTATCCTCTTCAGATGCATTCTTTCTCTGTTAAGACTAAGCAGGCTACACTCTGTAAGACCAGGTATGGCCTACTGTTATTCCAAATATATTTTAAATTCTTCCAGTATTCATGACTACTACCAACATTTAAAACCCAAATATATATACTATCAGACTTAGGAATGCTCATGGTTTAATGTTATTTTGTCCTACTTACTTTTTTTAAAAATTATTATCAAGAATAAAAATATTTTTAACTTGTCTTTGTGTTCTTAGACTTTTATTTCCCCTTTTTGATGGTTAATCTATTTAGCTTCACTCTGCTATCCAGTTTGGATGAAAGGTTAACACATTGCTAATTGAGATATACTGGCTATTACTTTGAACAGCAGAGGCAGCTTTTATGGATGATGATATGAATTCAATAAAGCTGAATTAGCATGAAATAAGGCTAATTTAGTGCCTGCATATTTATCAATTGATTTCAAATTTTCTTCTTTAATGTTTATTTCTTTCATTCAGGAAAATAACTGTTTGTTATACAGGTCATTAAGTAACTTGTTTCAGTGCAGTAAAAGCACCAGAGGTGTGTGGACTTCAGAACTCTGTATTACAAAGTCCTTCTACTCTCATCGTGCCTCACCAGAATTCTCACTATGTCACCATTCATACAGATTCAGAATTAAATTACCCCTGTAGCTGAATTTTATCTTGAAATGCCTTTAATGAAAATGTTTTAGGTCTATTTCTAATTGTTGACATTATTTATAAAATAACTGGCTCAAGCACAAAAAGAAATGGACTCTCTAATCATCTATATTTAGAACATGTACATGAGTACATTATGATTAAGCTATCTGATCTAAGAATGACAAAATCCAGCTATGCATTTTTGAGAGGATGCAGAAGAAAATAGGCACTTAGAGGATATGCGCATGGTAAGAATCTATTATTAAAGATGGTTCCCAAGAAAAAACAAGCTTGCCTATATATGGGTACAGTTCTTATTTCTCAGTAATTTTATACAGGATGAATTTGTTTCATACAATAAAAATTATAATAGAAACATAAATTTTAATATAATAGGCCATATTTCAACAAATTCAATTTGCATTACCTCGGTGCAGGTGGTTATTTATTACAGTGTATATACACATAATCCTGATGTTTTGAAGGTGACTCAGACTGGCTGAGTGAGTAAGCCAGGGACAGCCAGTGAAAGCATTTACTCAGCATCTCGAGTACATATTACAAGCTCAGCTCTGCATGAAGGGCAATTTGGACCATGAAGAAGCAGCAAACTGAATCAAGGACAAGTGTAGTTTAATACTTCCAATCTCATGAACTGAGAACAAAATCCCATTTTTAAAGGAAAAAATCTAAAGATAAAAACCTGGTCCACAAAAATAGTTCAAGTGCAGCCCTGAGAATTTAGCATCATCCATAATGAAAGCATGTCTATGATTGTATGGCTAAAAACATAACAGATTGTGTTTTTCAGAAAATTATTTTAAGGCTATTGAATTTGGGTTACAATTTTTTCCTCTTTTTTTTCCTTTTAAATAGAAAGCAACTAGATTTTATACCACAGCAACTTAAAAACCTGGTAGCAATGAGGAAAAAGCAAAGGAGAGAACTAAAAGGATCTAAAGGCAAAGAGAAAGTTGGGGAGAAAGAGGGAGGATGGAGAGAGGTAAATCTAGAATGATTGACTGAAGGAAAATGAGTCCTGAAAATAGAGAAAGAAAAAGAGATAGGTGTAAGAAACTAAAGGCAAAGGCATAGATTTCACTCGGAGTTGGACAAACACATTTCTTACTGACTTTAATATGAGTAGAACACATACTTCTGGCAGAGGGCCCCCCAAAAGACATTTTTAAAAAATACCTATGTACTAGCAATATATTTACACAAGAAACAGATTCCCCAAATTTGACTCATTTTTAGTGACAGTTAAAAAATAATATCTCATGTTTACTCACAATTACATGTTTACTCACAATTCCTTATTTAACACTGAAAGGAAACTGAGTTACATTCGCTCTGAAATAAGATTTATCCATTAATAATTTTGTCCCAGTCTCCTTGGTCTGCCTGATATTGCTGATGTACTCTGCTCCTACACTGACAGTCTCATTTGTAATGCCTTGGCAGTAACACCCATTTAAATCAATAGATATACATGTATGTACTCAAACTTCATCTTTCTGCCAACAGGCTTAATTTAGATGGCCACAGTCCTAAGGATTTTATAGACTCTTTTATTCCTTTTATGTTATATGCAACAAATACATATATTTCTTCAGCTGACCTTCATAAAGTTGTTATATTTTACAATAAAAAAACTCACAAAATTTAGGTACATAACATCATTACAGTTATTATCTCAAATCTAACTAGAGAGAAGCAGCCCTAACAGTTCCAATTTGGAGGTGTTTATATGTATAAAAGAAATAATAGTTAAGAAATACTTAACAAATATTAATAGCAATATCTATGATACATGTACTATTTTAGATGCATGTATGCAGTACCTACAGAATACAGTATGTCCTACTGGCTTTTTATAATCAGTGAAACTCACATACTTAGCACCTTTTTTCCAAGAGATTGATATACTTTGATTATCTCAAATCTTATCATATGTCATGATTTTCAAATTTAGAAAATAACTAATGAAGCTTTTGATCAAATAAGACAGCTTTCAACCAGGATGATGCATACTGTGGCTATTATCCAGTAGAATATACTCAGCATTTTCAACACAAGCAGATACACACTGATATTGGTCAGACCTAGTTTTAAGTGTAAGCTTATATTCATTACTGAGTGGGCCTCAATTTGCAGTTTAGCACTGCTTCCAAACATATCCTAATTCTGGAACATATTAGTTTTCCCAAAAGTCAGTAGTTCTCCTTAGCTACTTGCATAAATCAGGTTTCCACATGTGAATTAAGGTTTATAAACTAATCCCTATTATTATCATTTGTCAATAGCAGTATGTGAACCTACGCTAATTTGAATGCAAGTCTGGTTGGACTATCCTGTTTGTACATATTTCATTGTGAATATTTTACATTGTTCTATATGCAAGCCAATTTTAATGCAAACTATTTAATTTCCCTAGGTAATGAGAAGGTAAAGGAGGTAATCAAGATGTAAATAAAGATTCTGCTGGTTTCC
The DNA here is from genome assembly GCF_000696875.1 of Nestor notabilis. Lineage (NCBI taxonomy): Eukaryota > Metazoa > Chordata > Aves > Psittaciformes > Psittacidae > Nestor > Nestor notabilis. Next base: position 10,319 of record NW_009937835.1, read on the forward strand.
TGCAAGTACAAATGTAACATGAATTAAAGTTTGATTTACCAGGAAAATAGGCATTGTTCTAAGGCAAATGACCTGAGATGTTATTTGCTTCATCCCACTACTACGCAGAGGAATCAGGTCTACCTTTGGCACTCTGGACAAGTCTGACCTATGGTGCTGCTATCTAACAACAGACACTACTATTTTCCTAGGCAGGCCATTCTAGTGATCCATTGTCTCTACATCTAAACACCTTTACCTATTCTGAGTTCTCCTTCAGCACTTCCAATGTGTGTATAAGTATTCCTTCCCAACAACCTTAAGCTCTTCCATTTTTCCTTGCAGATCACCTACTACATTTCTGATCATTCTCTTTGCTTTTCTTTCATGTGCCTCTCAGTCTTAGTTGGTCTTAGTTGTACTATAAAGAGCTAAAAAACTACTCCACATGTGCTGTAGGCTATGCTTCTGCTTATATATCCCAAGATGCTGTTTCCCCTCTCCAAGTGTAAGATCACTTCGAATTCTATTTTTGTCTCCCAATAATCTTTCCTGCAATGGTGTCATTACATAGAAATTTAACCCTGTCATCTATGCTTACTGAGAAGCAGAATGCCACAGTGTCCCACCCAATGGTCATAGTTTTGGCAGTGAACCATTAACAACCACTGTCTGGATGGCTTACAAAGCAATACTGTATCAGCCATAATACAATCTCATCTATACCTATTTCCACATTTTGTTAATGATAATATTATTAGTTACAAGGGACAAAAGTCCTGCTAAATCAAGAGTATAGGGCATCTACGATTTCTTCTCCAACCATAAAACGTATATTCTTTTTTAAAGTGCACAGACCTTGCTGCTAAATTTATATCTCAGTGTCTATTGGAGTTCACACAACAGTTGCACTTCAGAATTGTTTTATATAATGAGTGAAGTTAAACTATCTCTTAACAATAAGAAAATCTTAAAAAGCATTCTAACACTGTCTTTTGTTAAATAAAAAGAATTACACTGCTTTTACAGTTTACGTGGGGAACCTCTTCAGAGCAAATAGAAGATGTCTGATAAGAACATAGATGGAGAAAAAATACCATCCCCAGTGCTTCAGCATTCACTAAGGTGTGTCAAGTTTAAATGAATCATTAATAAAAAAAAAAAAACCAAACTTCTTCCCTTACAGGGAATCAATTTTGAAAAAGAACAGTCAAATGAGCAGTTTGCAGAACATGACACAGGGCTTGGAATCCACAGCTAACAGAGTACTTTCCTTGAACATCAATTATAACAATGCACAACTTTGTCCAGAAAGGAAATAATGCTTATTAGCCATGTTCAGTGGCCTTATACAGTATCTTAGCGACCTAATGGTATTACTTTAGCAACACTGTTGGAGTAGAGATGGGCCCAAATTGAATTAAATACCCTTGAGCCTCACTTATCTGGGAAACAGGCTAGGACACAGTTGTTAGACCTAGTCAAAGAGGAAGAAGGTAGAAGAGAGCTCAGAAGTGCTTGAGGGAAGAAAAGTATAAATTAAATGGATTAAACCGTAAACAGAAAAGAGCAAACAAAAAGAATAATTTAAAAGGAAAATGCTAAGGAAGACTTTCAGAAAGGTACAAGGAGTACATGTAGGCAACTATAAACCATACAACTATGTTGCATCCTAACCTCCTTATTTATTTCCCTAC